>NW_026998702.1:0-95000 GCF_035044405.1 Drosophila montana | reverse complement strand
GTAGCACGTCGCAAAATTTGAAAATGTTCAATTTTTGGTATTTTCTTAGAATTCTTCGACAAGCCGGCGACGATTTACCCTTGCAGGAATACGACTTAGTTATTTTTTTGATTTTAAGCAAAACAGGTCCCCACAGTAAACAAAAAAATTAGAATATAAATTATAAGTATTTCATTTAGGTCATTCAAGTTTTTATTAAATAAAAATAAATCAGATTCTTCTCATTATGCCTGACTGGACCAAGAAATACATGATAGAGCATTTCAATGTGTGTGCCTTTTGCTACCACAGGAAGGATTTAAAGGATTTAAAAGTAACATACATATATTAAGAAATAGCATCAGCCGCAGCGACGTTGTGCGCTGAGCGAGATGCGGCTTCATACTGAACGTTCGGCTTTCGAGGCCGGCGTTCGGCTGCCACTCTCAGCAGTCTTACTTTGTCTGGGCACACTAAAATGGTCGCGGACACCCATGGGGCTCAGTCATTGACGATTTATCGGGATCCGATTATTCTGGTGTTTGACATATCTATGCATTGTATAGTTAGTGCTCATACTGATCCGTATGTTAATACATACAGACAAACAGGCAAACAGACGGACGGACATGGATAGATCGACTCGGCTATTGATGCTAATCAAGAATATAAATACCTTATTGGGTCAGACGTGCTTCCTTCTGCCTGTTACATACATTTGCTTAAATACATTATATCCTTATTTTTAGGTATGTTTAATATTGGTTCCAGGACATACAAATATAAAAGGCAACGAAACTCAAGCGGCCAAATTCACACAATCTCTTCTCTTAATACAAACAAACAATTTTATCAAAAAGGAAATTGTGCATTTTCTAAAGACAGACTATTTACTAAATCAATGAGAAATATGGAACATTACCTCAAACTGGTAACGATTATGCACCCCAAAATACTCTTCCCCTTGGATGACCTTTAAAGTTAGAGTCTGTCATGGACAGTTTATATTTAAATAACTCGACTATGAATTGAACACATCAAGCTGACGCCTGAGTACTACTCAGACAAGAACATCCCGAACTAATGCCAAAAATACCAAGAACCACTAGCTACACCTTTTGAACACATACTAACAATCTGTCCTACTTTTAGTATTCCTAGAAGCTGAATATTACAACACTGTTACCCGATCTCACTAATACATAATATAAGTTAAGCCAACGCACAAACACTAACAAAATTAATTTTAAGCAAAATTTAAAAAAAAGGAACAACCATTATAAATAATAAGCAACCTTCACTTCTATGTAAGCTTCCAGATTTATGCACTTCCCAATCGTAAGTAGCCAAAGGCCTCAGCAGCCAGTGCTACACTTATTACTATTAGTCCTAAATATACTTAGCTTAAGTATGAATATTAAACTAAAATAAATGAAATAAATAAAAATAATTTAATAAATTAATTAAACAATAGCTCAGATGCACTAAGATCGCACAAAAAATAAAAATATCAAATAACACTCCTTTAATTCGGTTTAACTCAATACATTATACATGCCATTAAATGGAAGCGTCGTCTTAGCACAACCAAACCAAAATTATTTTAGGGTCTTTAATTTTTAGCCCAGCACCTGTTGTTCCGGACTTTTTACTTCAAATGCTTTTTTTCTGGGCATTCTCCAACGTACCATCGTTGTAGTAGTAGTTTTTCTAATTGCACGGCATCGCGATTTGATTTAAATTAGAAATTATATTGATTCTCAAGCCACGCAGCTGACTTTAACTACGTTTTTTTAAAATAGTCCACTTCGGGTAGCAATGAAAATTTATGTGAGTTTATAAAAATTAATTAATTATAAAAAGCTACGGTGGCGACTTCAAATTGAATCAACTTATATGATTGAACGCGCAGATAGGCGCCAACAATTCATACAACCGTTTCCGTCAATTTACCACAGTTATGGATGGAATTTCCAAACTGAAAGATGTATACATTAAATGTTTATGTAGTGGTATAAAAATAAGTTTAAGGCCGATCGGTCGAAAATTAAAATTTCTCCCACTCAAATTTTGACCAGCATTTACCATCAGAGACCGTTGTATTTTGCGAAAAGTATTTACCACGTTTCAAATTAATTTTTCTAAAGATCTTTGAAATCAATTTTGAAGCCGATCGGATGGTAAACAAAAATCTTTCATACAGCCGCTTTTCGTATATTTACCACAGTTGCGGGTGGAATTTCTTATATGGCTGAAAACGGATTAAATAAGTTCGTATGGCTTTGAAAATAACCGTTAAATCGTATTTTTAATAGAGGAAGAGTGGATTTTGCGAATGGGTGAAACACGTTTCAAATATTTTTTCTTAAAGATCTTTGGAAATTAATTTGAACGTTAAACTTCACCCACCAACTCTTTGACGCCCATTTATACCAAGAAGAAATGCATTTTCCGAAAAGTGTGGAACACCCCTCAAATGGATTTGTGCAAAGATCATAAAAAATGAAATTGAGACAGATCGGCTGGTAAACAAAAAAGTGGCATGTCACTGTTTTCCACACGTATGACAAGAATTTCATCCCATCACATGAGATAATTAAAGTGAAAATCTCTGCTTCCTAGCTCTTACGGTTTGAGATCTGCGTTGATAACTTATCAGTCAGACATGACAAACAGTTTTATATCTAGAGACAGACGAATTGATCAAGCCTTTTCCATTGTTCCGTAAGCTTGATTTTATGTTGTCTCTTACTGATTAATAACATATTTACTTTATGGGGTCGGAGATGTTTACTCTGCCTGTTACATACATTTGTACAAATTCATAATACTTCAGAGCCCAAAAAGATCTACTGTCGAAAACTTCATCAAGATCGGTTAAGAAACACAAAAATTATTAACCAAAACGTGTCCTTATATTGACATGTGTTTGCAGCGTGTTTGCAGCGCCAATCGCAAGAAATTCTGTATGCATGTACACACACACATTCATACGCGTCTTTATTGAATTCTATCATCAGCATGCAAATGCGATTGTATTGTTTTCTGTGCTGATATGTTAATCCGTTTTTCTCTCGTATAAAATCAATTGTTGGTGTGGCTGTTGGGTAGAGGCGATTGAAAGCACTACTTGCACTTACGAGTTCGAGTCCTATCGAGAGAACTATTTTTTTTTTAAAATTTATTTTATTACTGCTAAAGCAAACGAGCTCGTAGCGCGAGCTTCATTTGGAGTTGGAAGACGGTTCAGTCAGTCCCGACTAGAGCCTCTTACTTGTTTAAATTATCCCTGAATGTTAAAATATCATGTGTTAAAATATCAAATATTAGAGTATTCTGGAGAATGGTATCTCACATGAATAGATCTACATTAAAAACTATTTAAGGTAGTAAAACCCACATTGAGCTTGACCGGGTGCATTGGTTAATAAATAAAGTTCTTCCGGAATGGCATACATCTTTTTAATTATTCAAATAGAAATCCCAACATGTAAAACTGGAATAGTAGATATAGAACAAGTTCTGACAAAATTGAACGAAAAAATGAGAATTTACAAGCTCCCAACAGAACATTAGATATTTATAATAATGTCGAATTAGTAAGTTATACAACTACAACTACGAAACAACACTTGACACTCCAGGCAAAATACCTGCAGACATATTTCTGTATAACTAACAAATTCAAAAGGATACACATAAAACGAAGGAAAGTAAAATTAATGGCATTAATGGAAAAAGGCTAGGCACTTAAGAAGTAAATCCAAACATTCATAAAAGCAAACTAGTAAGAAGACTGAACTTCCATTCGAAGTAGTACTTAATACTAAACAAGTAAAAGTCGGAGCAGCATATGATGACCAATGATGACAGCAATTGGAAAATTATTACAACAACAAACAACGGAAGTGTCATTAAATGTCACCCCCGACGGCACCGGAAGAACAAAATAAACAGTTTATAGGAATTAGATAAGAGCATGTAACAAATCTATAACAAAGCTAAATTCCCCATATTTGTGTAGTAAAAATAAATAAAAATAAACGAATATGAATGATAGTGAAATAGAAGATTTACTCGAAAAATTTAAAAAAATCAACGGCAAGGACTGCATACAAAATCCGTGCAAAGTGTTGAAATCAGACAAAGAGAATTAAATTTGACAATGTCTTCAGAACAATTGCACACATTATTTGAAAAAAAAGTTTTGAGGCGCAGATAAAAGGTTTAAACTAACGTTCAGGCAATATCAGTGTCGGAACTCCAGAAGTAGAAACGTATACGTCTCATGGCGGAAAGCGACACACACCGCTTATAAAACTTACGAAAAATATGACGGTAGTTCAAAACATTATCAAGCTTTAGGTATAATGAAAAACAAAATGAAGGGACCAGCTGACAGGGTACTAACAAAGTTATTTGACACGCTTTTAAATCTGTAATAAATCGGCTTGACTTCACATATGCGGACAAGCGCCCCATATATTGAATAAAACAAGAAACAAAGTGCCCAAAGTAATGCTTTTACTAGCCCGAAACAAACAGACCAAGCAGTGGCACTGAAAGGTTTACAGGACCGAAACACCAAAGAATGAATCATCTGACCCAGGACGAAGCCACCAAGACACCCTTGAATATTAGACTGTGGCAAACTAAAAGGCAGGCTACTTCAACGATGACCTCGACGAATACAATCAGGTTAATTTTTGAGACACAACTCCTTGCTACCGTTCATTTTTCAGGGAGACATTCCAAACTCTTAATAGACACGGGGGTTCACGTCTTTATTATAGTTAATCATAAACGCGTTATGCTCGTTTTCAACACAAGTATAACGTTTTTTATGTTACATGATCTTACGACATTTGATGGAATAATCGGACTAGACATACTAAAATAAACAACCGTAGTTGTACGTTTAAGACTTTAAAAACTAAAAATTAATAACCGATTAAGGCTCAGAAAGAATCCAATTTAAAAAATTTTTAAATGTGTTGAATGTGTTTATTGAAGTCCCCTAACTAATTACAGTAATGTGAACCAGCTTCTTTTACGCACGATCACTAACCAAAGAACATATAGATGGGACATGCCGTGTAAGCAAAGTGGGCACAAAAAATATCGGTGCATCTGGTCCAAAGAACGAGCAAGAAATACATATGATGTCTTTTGATCGCTTACACTACAGGAAATTGCTTTGGCTTACTCTCTTCCATATGATTTGTGCGATAGAACGGCATCGCTGTTTTTTTTTTATCTCGCTCGCACTTACTCTCAGTGCTCTCAATGCTCTCTTTATGTCTTTATGAATTCAATTTTTCTCAAATATCTTCCCTTTTGAATGGACGAGTAATATGAAATAATGAAAGGGTTTGCCACGTCGATGCGAAATTCTTGAATTTTAGCTCGTTATTGTTGGACCGGGTACCTAAGCGTTGGCATGTGTGCATTTAAAAGTTTTTGGACTCGCTATTCACGCATACTTGCATATTTTGTATATGAATAGAAGCATTTATACGCTTGTGTGCCTGTTGGCCCCTGCCTGACAATACCATTTCCAACAATAACGACCTAAAATGCAAGAATTTCGCATCGACGTGGCAAACCGTTTCATTATTTCATATTACTCGTCCATTCAAAAGGGAAGATATTTGATAAAATTTGAATTCGTGGGCATTTTTGCTTGTGCGGACACATACACACACAAGCATTTGAACGGTAGCTAGACATAAAGAGAGCATTGAGAACACTGAGTGTAAGCACGAGCGAGATAAAAATAAACAGCGATGCCGTTCTATTGCACAAATCATATGGAAGAGAGTAAGCCAAAGCAGCTTCCTGTAGTGTAAGCGATCAAAAGACATCATATGTATATCTTACTCGCTCGTTGGACCAGATGCACCGATATTTTTTGTGCCCACTTTGCTTACACGGCGTGTCCCATATATATGTTCTTTGGTTAGTGGCACGATCTACGATTACTTTTATCTAGTTTTCCTCCTCTCATAAGTCATCGATATTAGTGTTACGTAACAATATTGTATAATATATCGTATGTTAAATACTATTATTATGCTAATCTTAATTACTACTATTGCACATGCTTAATACTATAAGCCTCTGTATTACTACAGCTCAGCCGCCCTGACTTATAGGATCACCTAATTCTAGCCGACCTACTTCTTGTTATTATTGATCTTTTGTTTTCGTTACTTTTACATATGTATGTACATATAAGTTGCCTTTTGTTTTTTATTCTTTACATTGATTTCATTACATTTTGACATATGTATGTACTTCTTGTTGTTATATTTGGTTTTTGTGTAATCTCTATTGAACTATTTTCCGACTTAAAATTAGTATTTGAACTGTTCATTTGCATCCTTATCATTTATTTGATCAACATTGGTTGATTGTTGCAATGTTCTATTGAACCATGCCTTTATGTTGTGAACTGCCGAGATTAACTTATGTCCATATGTACATATATGGCTTCTGTGATTGTTGACAATTTTCAACACTTTGTTGAAAATGCAAAACACTTAAGATAGTTTCTTATTTGCTCTTCTGCCCATTTCCTGATGTTCGGAAACCAATAGCTCTTACCAATTATTTCGCTAACTATGTCTTTTCCAACATAACCCATCTCATTAATATATTTAAACAGGACGATCTCTTTCATTGATTCAGGGACGTAAAATACTAATGCTCCGTTTCTTGTGTTGGGTCAAATAGTACAAGAATTGGCGCATTTAGTAAATTTTCTTTTAGTACATTAAACGTTTCCAATTGTTCGGGGCCAAAACTAAACTTTTTATCCTCCTTTGTCAAGTCATATAGAGGTTTCGCAATTATTGAAAAAAAAAAACTGCCATATCGCTCTTAGTTCGAAATTATTTTGAACTTATCGATTAAAAACTCCTTTTATTTTTTTAAATGCACGTCGAGGTAAACTAGCACTTAGACTAACTTAAACCGCTGGAAAATAAACGGCGCATTCGTTAGTGCGAAGGGCATTCGGAGATATTCAAATTGGCCTAGAGGAGTTGTACAAGCGGTATATTTTATTGAATCTGCATGCATGTTTACATGGTAATATCAATTCTTGAGATCTAACCTTTAAAAAATATATTTTTTCCGCTAAACAATATAAAAGGTCATCTATCAACGGTATCGGAAACTTTGTCTTTAATGTTATTTTGTTTCGTCTACGCACATTCTTAAATCTCCTGTCTTCTTTTTTACTAGGACTATGGGAGAGGCACTTTCAGATTCACTAGGTCTAATAAATCCATTTGCTAATTTTCATCTAAATTTTCTTGAATTTTTGCTTTTACTGAATAGGAAAGTCGTCGAGGGGTACAGCTAAACAGTTTTTGATCTTCTATAATTAACTGCATTTCACATTTTATAGCCGGTTCTATTGGTCGAATCGGGTTTCAATAATGTTCCTCAAATATTTTTATAAACTCATTTGTTTGTATAAAATTCAGCCGGTCCCCTATCTGGTATTCATTTGTTTCTTCATCATATTTAATTTCAAGTATTTCCAATTCAAAGTTATCTGCATTTTCTTTTACTTTTATATTATTATTCTCTACGTTGCTGTGATCACATTTTTTATTTGTTTTTATCTCGGCATCTTGTTGCTTTCTTATAGAGGCTGCAGTTATTGTCTTCATGCCCTAATTTAGCGAATACAAAGCATACGCGATCCTCCCGGCACACCTTGGCCATGGGTCCCTTGCTGTTACAATTGTAGCACTTGACCTCTCGTCTTGAAGCAGCATCCATATGCCCCAATCGTTTTTATGAAGGGATGCACAGTTTCACCTGACTAAAGGCCAGACGTTATTTAGTTGTGCCAGCAAAACATTTAAATGTCTACATCCGTTGAATATAGGTACAATTTCTTTAAATGTTTCCAGCGAAACATTGCTGGCCATAGTGTTTAAAGCGTATTTGCTTACATCTTCATTCTTTTCAATTCGGTTTCCAAATTTTGTATTTTCTATGCCTGCTTTGATATTTCAAGTTCGTATAAAATTATGTGTAGAGCGTCCCGTGGTCCTTTTTTAACATTTTTTCAACATTTGTTTGCCATCTCGCTCGCTACTTTATTTTAGTTTTTCCTTCTCCTCGGTTGTTTGCTCTATATTGTTGTAGTACTTTTTCCGTTGTCTACGCCATTTTCTTTCAATATTGTCCGATAGTTGTTGTTGTCTACCCAAATTTCGTCCTACAATTTGCGTGCTGGCGTCTCCTTGATGCCGACGCCGACGATTTAATCTTTGATTCCACAAATTTCTAGTTTTTCCTGCGCTGCATTATTGTTATACCCTTGAAGAGGGTTTTATAGTTTTGTCGTTAAATGTGTAACGCATAAAAGGAGACATCTCCGACCCCATAAAGTATATATATTCTTGATCAGTATCAACAGCCGAGTCGATATAGCCATGTCCGTCTGTCTGTTTCTATGCGAACTTATGAAACTTTGCAGAAGTCCATCTTCCTGTTGCAGTACATATGTCAAAACCAGCTGGATCGGACCACTATATCATATAGCTGCCATAGGAACGATAGGTCGAAAATTAAGTTGTTGTATGGAAAATTTGTTTGTTTTCCACGATATCTTGACCAAAGTCGGCATTTATTAGTTTTACTATGCTCCTCATATGTATGCAAAATCCTATTAAGATCAGACCACTATATCATATAGCTGCCATAGGAACGATCGGTCGAAAATTAAGTTGTAGTATGCCGAAGATAGCCCTTCCTTCTCGCTTAAATTTCTGTTTCGGTTGTATTTTCACTTTTCATTTCCATTTTTATACCCTGAACCCATTAAAAATGAGTAAAAGAGTATAATGTATTTGTGCAAATGTATGTAACAGGCAAAAGGATGCATATCCGACCCCATAAAGTATAGATAATACTAAATACTAAAGCTAACGAGCGCGTAGCACGAGCTGCATTTGGAGGCGGAATAAGTGGGTTCAGGGTATCCCCTAGTCGGAAGCTCCCGACTAGAACCTCTTACTAGTTTTATTTAAATCTAACCAGCAGTTTTGTAGTTGACTCTTACACTTTAGCCTTTTTATTAGGATGTTTTTCGTGCCGCTTGTTTTTTATTAATTTTAATTTTTTAATTGTAATTTTATTTATTTTTCCTCCTCTCTTAATAGCTTAATAATAAGTCATCGATATCAGTGTTACCACTAACTATACAATGCATAGATATGTCAAACAGCGGAATAATCGGATCCCGATAAATCGTCAACGACTGAGCCCCATGGGTGCCCGCGACCATTTTAGTGTGCCCAGATAGAGTAAGACTGCTGAGAGTGGCAGCCGAACGCCGGCCTCGAAAGCCGAACGTTTAGTATGAAGCCGCATCCCGCTCAGCGCACAACGTCGCTGCGGCTGATGCTATTTCTTAATATATGTATGTTACTTTTAAATCCTTACAGCCCAAATACATATGTGTGTATGCATGTGCAGAGTGTGGCTCGCTCCCACTCATTGCTTTGCGCGCTTGTGTGCATCTCTTTCTCTCTGCATAGCTTCTCAAAAACCCCGAGATCTACAAACATACATATGTTTGTGTTGTGTGGATGTGCGCACAGGTAGATCACGGCGTTTGTCACGAGTCAGAGATATTTTCTTCAATTGTGTGCCATTTGTGCCCGTGGTAGCAAAAGGCACACACATTGAAATGCTCTATCATGTATTTCTTGGTTCAGTCAGGCATAATGAAAAAAATCAGATTTATTTATATATAGTAAAAACTTAAATGACCTATTTTGCTTAAAATCAAAAAAATTGTAAATCATATTTCTGCAAGGGTAATTCATCGTCGGCTTGTCGAAGCCCGTGCAGACCATTCCTGGGGTGGCGTCTACAGTTCCACGATCCAGGCGAGGGGAGTGGAGGCGTATACTTGGCGTGTTTGTGCGCTTTTGTGAGTTTTACCACTCAAGTGTATTAGCCGTCTCGCAAAGCTATTTGTGCAGTTGGTTGCATTCACTCTAACAGCTGTTAGTAGTGTTGGCTAGCGCAGTTCACAACCAGCTGATCTGCACTATAGAGCCAGCTTCCAAACTGCGTAGCGGAGATACCAACCAGGCGATAAGCTGTAACTGGCAGAAAGTACAACATACTTTCGGGCTTACGCTGTTCTTGCAAGCATTTAAGCTTTGGAGAAAGAACAGGCAAAGAAGCCGATATCGGTGCTCAGTACAGGCTCCAGGGCAAAAAAGGAGCAAACGGTCGCGGAACAGACCAATTTCCAACCCCCCCGCCGCGGCGGTGCCCATAAAAACGGGGCTCTGGTGACCGAGTCGGAGCGGTATAACTCCCAGCGGTCAATAGCCTGAGGGAAACCTTTGGCAACCGAGGGACTTTCCTGTAGAGCCCTGATAGTTAGAGCAGGTGCCCAGATAGAAAAATGGAGGATGAGCAGCATGCCTTTGCGCGCCGCTCTGCGCCACAGCGATCACCGCCACACCAGGCGGTCACGCCAGTGCAGCAAAGAGTGGCTGCGTCGTCGCCGGCAAAAGCGAGTGAGGAGCTGCCAAGAACGCTAAGAGGCACGATCGAGAAGATGGGCTTAGTCCTAAACGGCTTAACGGCACTGTTCAACGGACAACGCCACATTAAGAGTGGCTGCGTCGTCGCCGGCAAAAGCGAGTGAGGAGCTGCCAAGAACGCTAATAGGCACGATGAGAAGATGGGCTTAGTCCTAAACGGCTTAACGGCACTGTTCAACGGACAACGCCACATTAACGGGCTGATGCGAGAGGAACTCGCGAGAGTAGAAAGCTTGCAGAAGGTGGCGCTCAAGCTCTGTGCGCCGGAAACGAAATGCGACGAGGCGCAAACGACGCCGTCATTAGCCAGACGTGCGGAGCCGAACGTGCTAAAGACGCGCCCAACGAAGCTCGGGGGCCAAAAAGAGGCAAGCACGCCCAAACGGCCGAGGGATGGCATGCCAGAGCAGCGCAGAACTCCCTCCAAGAAGGCTAAACGCCAGGGTCAAAACCCAGCGAAGCAGGCGGTGCTCACGCATCAAAAGACAGCCCCTGCAAACTCCAACTTAGCTGGCCATAATGGCAATAAAACCCCAAAATGTTTACTATGTCAAAAAGTATATAAAAAGATCACTTGCATTTTTTCCATATCAAAGAGCGTGTGTAGAGCTCGAAATTCAGAAATGCCAACAACTTCAAATCTTGTCAAATTGCATCGGGCTGGCAGGCAGGCAACCAACAGGCACACAAACGCATAAATGGTTCCATCCATATAGAAAAGTGTGTAAGTGTGCGTGCTTAGCCGGCCCAAAAAGGTATGCTACGTTCAGGTACCCTTACCAACAACAAGCATGGAAAAGAGCAATTTAGCATATGAACAGGCCAAACACTTTTATAATATCACACGACTGCTCTCTCGAAAGAGTGTGCGTGTGCACAAGTAGCACGTCGCAAAATTTGAAAATGTTCAATTTTTGGTAATTTCTTAGAATTCTTCGACAAGCCGACGAGGATTTACCCTTGCAGGAATACGACTTAGTTATTTTTTTGATTTTAAGCAAAACAGGTCCCTACAGTAAACCAAAAAATTAGAATATAAATTATAGGTATTTCATTAAGGTCATTCAAGTTTTTATTAAATGAAAAATAAATCAGATTCTTCTCATTATGCCTGACTGGACCAAGAAATACATGATAGAGCATTTCAATGTGTGTGCCTTTTGCTACCACAGGCACAAATGGCACACAATTGAAGAAAATATCTCTGACTCGCGACAGACGCCGTGATCTACTTGTGCGCACATCCACACAACACAAACATATGTATGTTTGTAGATCTCGGGGTTTTTGAGAAGCTATGCAGAGAGAAAGAGATGCACACAAGCGCGCAAAGCAATGAGTGGGAGCGAGGCAAACTCTGCACATGCATACACACATATGTATGTATTTGGGCTGTAAGGATTTAAAACTAACATACATATATTTAGAAATAGCATCAGCCGCAGCGAAGTTGTGCGCTGAGCGGGATGCGGCTTCATACTAAACGTTCGGCTTTCGAGGCCGGCGTTCGGCTGCCACTCTCAGCAGTCTTACTCTATCTGGGCACACTAAAATGGTCGCGGGCACCCATGGGGCTCAGTCGTTGACGATTTATCGGGATCCGATTATTCCGCTGTTTGACATATCTATGCATTGTATAGTTAGTGGTGTTACGTAACAATTTTATAATACAATAATATATCGTATGCTTAATACTATTATTATGATAATCTTTATTATTACTATTGCACATGCTTAATACTGTAACCCTTTGATAAAAAAAGCGTTTAGTTTTCGATGACAAGTATCCCATACCAAATGTTACCTCCATTTTGTCAAATTTGGGGAAGGCGAAGCACTTCACAACGTTGAACCTGAAGTCAGGTTTTCATCAAATCCTACTAGTGGAAAAATATAAGGAAAAACAGCATGGGTCTTGGATAAGTTGTACGAAGGCAACATAAGGTTTTCCCGAGAAAAATAAAATTTTTTTAAAGATACAGTCGAATACTTAGGTTTCGTGGTGTCACGCTGCGGTATTACTATATGCCTTGAAAAGGTATAAGCTACTCGTAATTATGAACAAACGACCACACTTTTCAATGTCTGGTCCTTTCTTGGATTGGCAAGATACTACAGTTGCTTATTATTATATAGATATTTTGAAGAGAAAGAACGGTAAGGAAAGCGCTGGGCAGTCAAAAAAAAAAATACCGTAGATGCTGACCAAAAACAATGAGAATCATTTGAGAAGCTAAAAAAGATTCTTGCTTCTGAAAATGTAATGTTACTCTACCCTGACTACAATAAGCAGTTTGATTTAACAACAGAGACTACGTCCTTTGGCTTAGGAGCAGTCTCATTTCAAGATCGGAAACCCATTACAATGATATCAAGGACTTTAAACGATAGAGAACTAAGCGACAAACGAAAGAGCAAGTAGTATGGGCCTGAAGAACCTCATAAATTACCTATACGAGTGAAGTATTTAAATATCATTACAGATCTTCAGCCCCTAACATTCGCCGTCTCTGATCGCAACCCAATTGCAAAATTAGCATTGGAGAGCTTTCATTGACGACCGCAATGCTCAAATACTTTACATGCCAGGAAAGGAAATTCACGCATCATAATAAAGCCTTTGCAGACTTGGGGACCACAGTCATAATTAAAGGCAGGGTGGTTCATAAAGATAATGTAAGATTGCCAAAATAATATTTTTTTTTCTCAGGATCTGGACTACTGTTCTTTTTTTCACAATGACAATTATCAAATTGACTGACTTCTCGAACGCGGATAACATTCCGGGTATGGACGAAGACACGACAATGCGGAAAAACGTTCAATATTTAAAATACTCGAATAAATTGACAATGTGCAGAGAAGTAACAAGCGGGATTCCGGACATTGAAGACTTTGAAAGTCTAAAAATTACACAACATAATCTCATTAAATAAATTTAAAAATATATTGGGAAACATCAATACAAAATCGCAAGAACAGTTAAATAAACTAACAGACGCAGTAAAAATCTAATAAAAAATTTAAAAAATAGGCAAATAAATATAGAGGTCTTAAACGAAACATTACTCACAAGAAATGTTATAGGATATTGATATCGGAAATCGAAACTTTAATCATATCAGTCACAAAGATTGGAATAATAAACTTAAAAATTAGTAAAATTCTCAACCCAACTAAATTTAATCCACGAGCGTTCTACGAACATAACGATTACTGACTTAATGGAAGTGGCCCAAATCAACGTTCTGTTAAATAACATTTTTTACATTTTTAACTGAATATCCTAAGCCAGGTTTAATATAAAAAAAATTACCTGTAAAATACAATAGCACCATCCTCAACCTTGCCGACAAAAACATCATAGCCGATTGCGGTAATGAAATATTACCAATTGGAAAATGCAGCGCTTCGCTCACAACAACTACACTTTGGTGGCACAGCTCATTGTACCACCCGGCCCAGCCATTTCGAGTAACTCACGGTCATCGATGATGGCGTCATCATCATCAATGAGGAAACCGCTGTGATCACGATTAGTGATAACGCAGAAAAACGGAGTATAGAGAATGTGCGGAACATTGGCGAAATTGAGAAGAGGTTGATTAAATGGCCCTTAATATCTGGACTGACCGTGACTATTTTTTTGGTATTTTGCTATGCCTCAGTCAGATTGTACAAGACGCAAAAAGCGACTCAAGGTCTACGAGACATTTAGGCTATCATTGATGGTTTCAGAGCGGGTCACTAAACAAGCACGCATAAGTGGCGTGTTGTGATGCACTGTAAGCGGCTTTTGCGGGCTTTGAACAACAACAAAAGTTGAATACGCTGCCGGCCGATATATGTATGTACAACACCATGTACGAGGCACAATGTCAGCGATTTTTGGGAGTAGGGGTAGCTAACATTATATGAAAATATGTTCTTGACAGTTTGTTGTTTTGAACAATAAGCCAGTCGGTACCTACGAGTTTTTAAAATTCTTAATTTATATATTTTATGGGTTCGGAGATGCTTACTTCTGCCAGTTATATACATTTGCAACAAAACATTATACCCTTTTTACCCATTTTCAATAAGTTTAGAGTATAAATACAGAAGACTCATCAATAAACACGAATCACGCATTCATACTTTTCAAAACAGGGGAAATAGAAGAATATTCGGAAAAAATCCACTTTATTCTCTGTAAATTCCATCGATATTATCTTTGATCTTTGATAATTTGAAACTTTACTCAATAAAAAGTAATGACTTAGATACTCCATACTTCATTAAAGTTCTTGAAAATCGAATGAAGAAACTTTACTTTACTACAAGTCACATTAACAGCAACATGATAAAAACTGACGAACTAAACCATATCATTAACAAAGTAAGCCAAATCATATATTCAATAAATAGCAAGAGGCTTTAGTCGAGTATTCCCGACTATGGGATACCCTGAACCCTCTTCTGCCAACACCAAAGCCATCTCGCGCTACTAGCTCGTTTGCATTAGCAGTAATAAAAATAAATTAAAATAAAAAAAAAAAAGTTCCCTCAATAAGACTCCATCTCGTAACCTACCATAATGCTTGCCATCGTCCTTTCTGAACAGCCATAACAACTATTGATAGCTTAGGATAAAAAAAACATATTTTAAATAGCAGCACAAACACACGGCTCAGAAAACACTGTAGATAGAATTCAATAAGGACGAGCATTGATGTGTGTGTACATGTATACAGAAAGTCTTGCAATTTGCGCTAGCTGCCGCTTAAACGTGGCCAGCCAAAACAATTTTCTTTACTGATGTTGATGAAATGTTCAACAGTAGATCTTATTATAGAATATTCGTTTATTCTCAAAAAGACAATTAAAGTTGTGGCTTAAATTGGTGGGTAGTTCAAATTGGTTTATTTATTATACCCTGAACCTGTGTTTGTGCAAATGTATGTAACAGGCAGAAGGAAGCATCTCCAACCCCATAAAGTATATATATTCATGACCAGTTTCAATAGCCGAGTCGATCTAGCCATGTCCGTCTGTCTGTGCGTCTGTCTGTCCGTCTGTCTGTCCGTCCGTCCGTCTGCCCGTATGTATGAACGCAAGGATCTCAGAACCTATAAGGTTTTTTTTTTGTTTTTTATTAGCTTCTTTATTGATACAAATTTTTTTCATCTTTAACTAGCTTTACAATAATGGGATTAATATATTTAACATTACTTATTAAATTTTATAATTATCCGATTTAGCTTTTCTTTATCTGAGTACCCGGTTTGGGAGATGGATGGGGTGGATCCTTCGAAGTCTCCGTCGCTTGCCTTTGCAAAGCCTTCTTGCCAATATGTTTGGGTGGGCAGAAAGACGGGCCATGTAGCTGGTGAACTGCTGTCGTAGAAGGTCACCCACCAAGGAAACTTTTTGGTCTCTTGGTAAGGCCCGTTTACGGATGCACCAGGGAGCCCCAGTACCTAGTCTGAGCACCTTGACTTGAGAAACACTAATTTTCCTCCAATGGGATTTTGCTGCCGTGCCGAAGATTTGGCTTGCATAGCGCCAAACTGGGGCTAGTAGGGTTTTATACAGCAGCACCACCTATTGCTCAGCTGCTTTTCTTTAGGAGCCATGCCCAATTTTTTTTAGCTTTTGCCGTACACTGTAACTTGCTGTTGAGATGTGTTTGCTCCAAGTGAGCCTACGATGACTTCTGGCGACGTGTCTCTGCGGATCGCGAATGTGGAGCATACCGATTTCTGTCTGTTGGTAGCGATTCGCCACTGAATGCCCACGGCTTAAACTCGTGCAGGTATTCAGGAAGTTGGTCAGTGGCTTGGAGAGGATTGCTGTGTCGTCGGCGAACGTGGCGGTTACAGCTATTGGGATGCTCCAGTATCGTCGGGTCCACCGTCGGCATCCCGACTGTGTAAACAATGTAGAGGCATGCAGCAAGGACGCTGCCCTGGGGAACTCCAGCTTGGATTTCCTTGCCTCCATACAACGTGCCGTCGACTACTACAACAAATTTTCTCTTTTTGAGAAAGCTGTGGAATATATTAAATTGAGAGGGGGGATCAAAGTTTCTAGTTTATACATGAGTCCTTTGTGCCACACTCGATCAAACGCCTGTTTGATATCAACGATTGCCGACACGCAATACTCGAATTTCTCGAAGCTGTCGAGGATTAAATCAACAACTCGAAGCTGCTCCGGTGTCCCATGCCGTCGTCGAAATCCGAACTGATGCTTTGGTATGATGCGCTTAACGTAATCCAGCTCCGACACTGTGGCCATTAATATTCTTTCGAATATTTTGGAGAGGGTCGGAAACAGGCTGATTGGTCGATAAGATTCGACTTGCGTGAGCGATTTTTTTGTTTTTGGTATCATGGCTATAAGAGCGCTTTTCCATTACCTTGGGAAGCAACCGATTTAAAGCGTCGTATGAAATATGAGCACAATGAAGAGTATGCCTTTGGTTGGGAGCAGCTTTATCGTTCTGCTGTCCAGTTCATCAGATCCAGGAGCTTTTCTTATCTTAAGACGCTTGGATTTGTGATTCGACCTCTTTGAGGGTCACCTAGACAGTGGACAGACAAATTGATGTGGTGCTACAAGGGTTGTGTCTATGCATTCTTCTTGGAGAAAGTGTGGGGAATCAAACGGTTTTGATCGCTCTTCTAGATGCATGGCGAAAGTTTCAGCGCGTTCTTAGCGCCATCTGGTCCAGGAACCATCATCTCTTTTTATGTGGCTTTTGCGGACGGGCTATCTTTTTAGGTTTTTTGTCAGCTGCCAGAGGCTGTATCCCGTGCTAGAATCTGGGCTTGCGTTCAGCGTAAGTTTTTTGTTGAACTGCTGGTTGCTTATGGCCGCAAGCACTTTTTGGAGCCTGTTGTATATCCTTCAGTATATCTTGTTCAACCAGTGCGCACTAACTCTTTGCGTAGACGCCTTTTCAATGCCAGGAGTGGGTCTGCCGCCGCATGGATTGATGATGGGTGGATCGGGTCTATTGCATGTGAATCAAGTTGGGCTTCTGCTCGAATCTTCGCCAAGAAAATATCGATAGCATCCTCGATGTCCTCAGGGGAGCTCAGAATCATGTCGAGGTTGATTGAGTATTTGCCAGGAATCTTTCAACGTCCCCATTTGCCGGCAGTAGACCTTTTCTTTTGGCTGCTGCACAAGGTTGGTGTGGACAGTAGCCAAAAGAGGAAGATGGTCTCGATGGAGAGTGAGTTCTGCCTAAGGCCACCATATATAAAGAAGTCTATTGCGCTAAGGGTGCGTTGCGAGTTGTACGAGTAATATGTTGCATCTCCGGTTGCCTAGACATCGCATCTGCAGTCGATTATGGCTTCTTGCAAACTTTGCCCAATCGTAAAGGCTCTGTTGTTTCCCCCCGCAATGAACTTTTGTCCTAGGTTTATTATTAGGAACTCAAATTTTGTTTTGGTCCATGGCGCAGCTGGCGGGAGGTAGAGAGAAGCAATTGCTAGTGGTTAATAACCAGTAGTGTCGTTTAGGTCAGACCAAGTTCGATTGAACGCGCCTTTAAATGAACTTCTGAACTTATTCAGTGATAAGTGAACTAAATCGGTCATTTAGTTCACTCGTTTAGCTATTCAGTCGGTCATGAACGATGTATTCCGTACCCGTTAAGTAGGCCATGAACAATACACTCCGTCTAGCTACTCGTTCAGTCGTTCATGAACGATGTATTATACTCAGCAGTTCAGTCGAACAGAAAATATAGTTCGCGTGCAACTGAATAGCTAAGCGGAAATGCTTAGAAATGCCGGCGACTCCTTTACAGTAGTTGCAGGGGTGTTGAGTTATATATGGAATATATGTAGGGATGACCATTCGATGGTTTTCACAAGCACTTGAGTTCTTTATGTTCTTATTATTTTATTTAGAGAAATCGGTGAACAAGCGTAAACTTATGATTATTGTACATTTTCCGACATGTATTTCAAAGACAACGAGCAACAGCGAACACATCTTTTCATTGACTCGTCTAGCTTAAAAACTGAGCTTCTGCTTCTTGTATTTTTATCGATAAATCTATCGTGGATTAAATATCCATAGCAGGGTTGCATATGATAAGTGATTTTATATTACCAAATGAGTATAATGCTAACGTTATACTCGCCTGTTTAATTTAACTGATTGTAAGTTCGACCACTCCTAGTTCTGTTTCCAACTCCTACACTCGGCCATACTGACTCTTCATTCGACCCGAATGACGAATCTTCTGTTAAATTAGCTTTTGGCTCCCATTTTTTCATGTATTCTGCTACAGTTGTAGTTTTCCCTGGACCTACGTGGTCGCCTACCTTTTCTACGTCATATCTACCATGGTTTTGAATCTTTACTATTTTATATGGACCAAAGAATTTAGGTTTCAATTTTAAACCAGTACCATACTGTGTTCTCTTAATGGCTACAAGTTCGTTTATTTTATAATTGGACTCTTTTTTGCGATGTTTATTAAAAGATTTTCGGTTTTCCTGCTGTATTTTTGCTATATTTTGCTGCGCTTCTTTACGAACTTCTTCTCTTTCGTTACTTAGCTCCTCTATAGCAGCTTCTTCTAATAGTTCTTGCTAGTCCGTTATTCTTTTAATTTTCATCTCCACACCAGTCAACAATCTAAACGGTGAAACTTTAGTGCTTCTTGGCGGCGTACTGTTGATTGTTTGTTGAACAATATCAATATGCTTATACCAGCTACAAGGATTTTCACGACATAGTTTAGACAACATTGGTATTACGATTTTGTGGATACGTTCTACCTGGCCGTTTCCTCTTGGAACTCCTGTAGCTATCGTAAGATGCTGTATACCTTCTGTTTCACAGTACTCCTTGAACAAGTTTGAAACGAAAGCTGCACCCCTATCTGATATTATGCGCTTAGGATTTCCAAACACTGCTGCCTGCCGTCTTAGTCGATCTACAACTCCTTCTGCGGTGGTATTTTTTGTTGGATAGAGCCAAACAAATTTTGAAAACGCATCGACTATCACTAGAATATAGATATAGTTTTTACTTGTCTGTTCTATTGGACCGACATGATCCACATGGTACGTGCCTAAGGGCTTGTCTTCTTTGTCAATTGGTGCCAAAAACCCTTTTTTCTTGCCTGATTTGCTCTCAGATATTATGCATTCTACGCAACTTTTTACAATTTTTGGCACTTTTGACGATAGCTGCGGAATATAGAATGTCTTCTCGATTGCTTCTTGAGTTCGTTTCGCTGAGAAATGCCCTTGCTTGTGTGCAATTCTTATGATTTCGTCTTCCATCAGCGATGGTACTACTTGTTCCTTGATGGGATCCTTGTATAAAATACCATGCCTAACATAAATATCTTCGTATGTGCTACAATCCAAAACAGTTAGCACAGCTCGGACCCAATCATCTCTCGCTTGTGCTTGCTGCAATCTGTGCTGCAGTGAGTCTTCAAGCATAAGACAGGATACGCGGCTTAAAGCATCAAAATGCCTCACTTTGCTGCCATTTCGATGCCCAATACTGTAGTCAAAATCTTGAAGGAAGAGTGCCCACCGCGAGACTCTCAATGGAATATCTCAACGTTTTTTCATGGTCAAAGCGAAAGCGTTACAGTCGGTCACAATCTTAAATTTTATGCCAAGTAAGTAAACGCGCCACTTTTTCAAGGCCTCGACTATAGCCAGCACCTCAAGCTCATAAGAATGATATTTCTCTTCTGAGGGTTTTGTTTTTCGACTTAAATATTGAATTGGATGCAACAATTGATCGTCCGAGTCTTTTTGCAAGAGTACACCACCATAACCATTCATTGAGGCGTCCGTATGCACTTCAGTCTGAGCTTTCGGATTATATAATCGCAATACTGGAGTACTAACTAATGCTGATTTTAATTGCCTGAATGCGACGAGTTGTTCTTCATCAACTTTAAATTGCACGTCTTTCCGTAACAAATCGGAGAGCGGTTTGGCTATCAGCGCATAGTCTTCTACAAAGCGCCTAAAGTACGATGTTAATCCGAGAAAACGCTGCAAACTCTTTCGGTCATGCGGTATAGGAAATTTTTGAACTGCCTGGGTTTTTTTTACAGATGGTCTTATTGTGCCTCCCTGTATAACGTACCCTAAAAAGTCAACTTCCTTCATGAGAAACTGGCACTTGCTCCACTTAAGACGCAAGTTATACTCTGCTGCTCTGTCCAGTACGCGCTTTAACTTTTGGATACATTCATCTATATCCTTGGAGGGAATTATAAGATCATCCATATAAGTTACGACTGTACCATCCTGTACCTGATCTAAAAGAATTGCATGAATGAATCTGGAAAATACAGCTGGGGAGTACGATATTCCAAAAGGGACGAACAGGAATTCATATTGCCCTGCACTTGTTACAAATGATGTAAATTTTCTCGAATTTGGCCCAATTGGATCATGAAAAAATCCGTTTGCGAGATCAAGTGTAGTAAACACACTTTGGCCCTGCAATCTCTCAATCACATCGTCCATTAAGGGCATTGGAAAATTGTCCCTCGCGATCTTTTCGTTTAAACGCCTGTAGTCACAGCACAATCTTTTGGTACCATCTTTTTTCGGAACGAGGACAACAGGAGATGCATACTCCGATGTACTTGGCTGTATGATCTTTTCTTCTAGCCAAGTTTTGATTTGCGAATCGACAATAGACTTGTCCGCATGTGATATGCGCCTTGGGCGTTCGAAAACTGGACGCTCATCATTTAACAAAATTTTCATTTCAATTGGACATTTCTTCTTCATTTCAGGTGAATAGTTTTTAATTATTGCTTGAACTGCGTCTGCAACAGGTTTTTCTAAGTGATATAGATCGATCTCAGCCTCCTGACTTTCTGCAAAAAAACATACATCTTTGAATTCTTGTAAAAGCTCTATGTCTGGCTTCTTATTTTCGACAGTATCTTCTGTTATTGTTGATGTCTTGTCAATTACTCTCTTGTTTGCATTGTCCTTCACTTTGGGTCGAAATTCTACAAAATTTTCCGATACTATTAAGTCCGCTTGCTTCAATACGCTGTTTCCTATTACAGCTGAGTATTGGATGTCGTCTCTGCTCGTAACATGAAAGGTTATATCCAGTAAGATACCATCAACTTCGACTTGAGTGACAAAGCTTCCCAGTGTATTTAGCTCACTATTACAGATGCCAACAAGACACTGTTTTTCATTATTCAGTTCAACTTTTCCTAGCTCTTTAAGGATATCATCGCGTATCAGACAGAGGTCACAGCCTGTATCGATTAATGCAGAGAAGCATATGTTCTTACAAGACAACTCCTTAAAAATGCGTTTTCCACTACTGTTGGCCTTGTTTATCATCGTGTTCGCATTTTTGCCTTCTTTCTTCTCCACTGCACGCGATCCTGAACAGTTAGCTGCCTTATGCCCTGGTTGAGCACACTTGTATCATTTTATTGGCTGTCCACATTCTCTGGCTAGATGTGATGGATCGCCGCATTTGAAACATTTCTTAATTCGTTCTTTATTCAAGTCAGGTTTCTTTTCTTAGGTATCGTTATGCATCCTACCCGTATTAGACGCTTGAGGGCGACTACTACGGATTTTCTCATATACCTTGATCTGTTCTTTTAGTTGCTGCAGAGTCTTGGCCTGATACAGATTACTTTTGTTACTCCTCGAGTCAGGTATTCCCTCAATAAAATATTCTATCAGGCTTGAGACATCCAGGTTAAGAGGTCCGCCAATTTCCATAAGGCTATACAGATATTCTATATAATCTTCACCTTGACGCTTACGCCTATTCCGCAACATGCGGTGGACGTCTATTGATGAAACTACCGTCCCAAATTCTTCCAATAGCGCTTGCTTTAGAGATATCCAATCTGAAATTCCATGCTGACTGCGCACGAATAATTTTGCTGCACCTTTTAGTAATTGCTTGGAGTAAATAAATTTCTGAAGGTCGTTCCACTGCACTGTCAAAGCGTTATCTTCAAATTCATGAATCCATTTTTCAATAGCTGGTTGATTTGACCCATTGAATTGCGAGAGTGAATCTTCAATATCGCGTAATGTAAACGTTGTTCGGACTATCTGCATTGGTGAGCTTTGACGAGTATGAGCCGACCCAGCATCGTCATACTCAGATTCATTATCGTCAACCTGCAACCCATAATATTCTAAAAGTCGGTCTTGCAAAGTTTGCTTTCTACCTGTGGTTACCAAACTAAGTGCCGATAACTTTTCTTTTGTTCATTTTGTTATCGTCGTTGCTCGCTTTTCACAATGCTTAAAATGGAGTCTTACAAATAAACAATTCAATGTACTTAACTTAATGGTATAAGTAATTAAACTCTTATGAAATTTTAGTTTTTGTTTTTTTTTTTTCAGCAACTTTAGAAATTATTGAATTATTATTTTCGTCTGTCTTAATTAATAATTAATTAATTAATTTCTTCTTTGTTATAATTTGATTCTTTGAAATTTGTTTACTCATTTAACACTCTTTACTCAACAACTAGTTAATTATTTTCATATAATGACGAAATAACATACTCTGTTGTTGATCTGCAACTTGATACACCCTGTGATCATCGTTGTCGTGTTGACGCACATTCCAGTCACACGCTCGTTTATTGAAAGATTCCGCGCTCTTCGCTCTTTGCCTCTTTGATCTGCAACTTCTTATTTCATCACGAAGTGAAAATTTTGCGCTATCCAGCCTTTGCTACGCAGAATTTAAAACATCGCCTTCTCGCTTGCGCTTATCGACCACTGTCACGCAATACCCGACTGTTTGTCGTCTTATTTCATCACAAAGTGAAAATTTTGCGCTATCCAGCCTTTGCTACGCAAAATTTAAAACATCGCCTTCTCGCTTGCGCTTATTGACTACTGTCACGCAATACACGACTGTTTATCTCGCTCTTACTAGAGCTCTCTAGGCATACTTCGCCGCTGTCGCCATTAATCCTAGACGATTCTTGACTTTTTCAATTTTTTCCAGGGCATTCGAATTTTGATGAATTTTCATGCACCCGCTTCGTTTTATGCTCCGATTAATAGTCTTGCATACGTTTGTACTCGTTAATCAATTTACGAATTTCACAACATCTGTCTATCCCACTTCTGACACCAAATTTGTAGGGATGACCATTCGATGGTTTTCACAAGCACTTGAGTTCTTTATTTTCTTATTATTTTATTTAGAGAAATCGGTGAACAAGCGTAAACTTATGATTATTGTACATTTTCCGACATGTATTTCAAAGACAACGAGCAACAGCGAACACATCTTTTCATTGACTCGTCTAGCTTAAAAACTGAGCTTCTGCTTCTTGTATTTTTATCGATAAATCTATCGTGGATTAAATATCCATAGCAGGGTTGCATATGATAAGTGATTTTATACTACCAAATGAGTATAATGCTAACATTATACTCGCCTGTTTAATTTAACTGATTGTAAGTTCGACCACTCCTAGTTCTGTTTCCAACTCCTACATATATCCGGGGACATATATTTTGGTGCACGTCTGCATGTGCGCTTCCGATAGGAGCATTATGTCGATGTTGTGGGTGGCGAGAAAAATCCTTAGTTCATGGGTTTTCCTGTTAAGGCCATCCGCGTTCCGTAATCCGATCCTTAATTGGCCCATTTTTATGGGATAAGGCGTGAAATCAGCGACATCAGGCACAGTAGCGCCTTGTGTGTTACAGGTGCGGCAGGAGTTGTGTTGGTCGAGGACGCATTGGGTGGTTGTAGGGTGTCATGATAGCTTTCTCGTGCTGCCTTGTAGAAGTTGAAGCCATTGCAAAGGTGACTGCGGTTACAGCGGAGGCGTTGGCTGTGGTCGTGATGAAGACCGGGTAGCATTTCGAGGAGGTAGCGGACATCTGCCTCTCGCAAAGCACGGTTTTGTATCGCTCATCTAGTCCCCTCGCTCGGGCGGATAGTTCTCTATCGTCTATCTATCTCTAAAACGAGACATACGATAGGGACAAGCTATACATTGTAAAGTAGTGTTTCTATCCGGGGTTGTAAAACGCAATCTAACCAAGTCCACTTTACAAGACATTTGTAATTTGCCGAGACGCGAAGCTAAAAAGGGGTGTAGGGAGTTAAAGGGATCGCTCCGCCACAGGATGGCTAGTTTTGGGAAAGGGGAAGAGAACCGCTGTTATCTCTCCGCCGCGGCTAGAATTATGGTTGATCAGCGTGATGGATGCTGCTGGGGTCGTTCCGCCGCTAAGTGAAAATTCGCCGTGCGGCGAAAACTCTCTTCTTAAGCCAATTCACTCCTCCGCTCCTCCCGTTTTACATTTTTAGGAGTCAGAGTTGCCTATGATTAAACTTAGCACCTAATCGGTCCCTCTTGGCTCTCAATAAATCCTCTTCTCTTATTCTCTTGTATGATAAGCTTTATTTCATATTTTTACTTCAGTATTATTTCCTCTACTACATTTGTTCAACACTTTACTTAATATTAACTAAGGGCTATTCTGACTCCGCGTCACACTCCACCTCGTCGCTAATCGTGCGTCTGTTTTCCATTGTACCTGTGGAGATATAGATAATTGTAGTCGGTTACCTTAACGCCTCTATTATCCCGTTCCCGCTTCAGTACTAACTCAAAGGTCCCTATGGTGCAGCTCATGAAACTCTTCTTATCACTACTTAGCCTATTCATTGTTACAATTATTCTTAGTCTATACTGCATCCGAGTTGTTGCCTCCCGGCCTTCCATCCTCACTGTGGTCTTCTTGGCCTGGCCCGTGGTAGATTTTTAGCTGGGCGATTTTAGCTACCCGCCTCTTTCGCTCGCCGTCGCGCGTGGGCGACACGAATTTCACGACCCGATAGGGGGGGGGGGGCCGTCAAACTTCGGCGCTAACTTTGCCGCGAATCCCTCGGCGGCCTTAGATAGCTGATGCTGACGTAGCTACATCTGCTCGTTGACTTTAAGTCGCCATTCCCTTCGACGCAAATTGTAGTGCCTCCCATGGTCCTCGGAAGCACGCTGCAGGTTGTGGCGGACAATCTCGAACACGTCTTTCAAACGTCCGGCTCTTTCCCCTGGTGTTTGCTGGACAGTGGCGAAACCGGGCGCAACCTTGTCGTATAAGGCCGCTGGGTGACGAGGTTCGCGACCTTGCACCAAGAAAGCGGGGGAAAATCCGGTCGAGTCAGCCACATTTGTATTCACTGCCAATGTATTTCGGGTAGCATTTCGTCCCACGAGCTTTGGTGTTCCTCGATGAACTGGGCGATCATCGTCTTCACTGTCCGATTATTCCGCTCGGTGGGGTTTTCCTGGGGGCAGTACGGTGCTGTGTATTGCACCTCTACTCCAATGGAACTCAGAAAAGCTTTGAATGTCCGGCTGGTGAGCTATACTCCATTGTCGCATACGAATTTTTTCGGGACTCAGAACCGACATAGTATCCGCTCTCGAAACGCCCTCTGTAGATGATCCGCTGTCGCCCTCCTCAAAGGAACCAATTCCACCCACTTTCTGAACGCGTCGTGGAATACCACCTACATTGTATTCCCGTGCTTCGAGCGTGGAAAAGGTCCTACGAAGTCGGCATAAAGGATGGCCCACGGTTGTGTCACCTGTCGCGTCAACATCCGTCCTTCCGGCCTCACCTATTCCACTTTCTTCTCACTTCTTGATGGCCTTTACTCCTCACTCCTTGATGGTCCTCGTCGTCTGCCTATGTCCGAAGTGGCGATAGATCTGGCCATTCTCGACAGCGTAGTCCGGGTACTTCTCTGGCTCTCTCGTAATCTTTCCCAACATGCCTGAGGTCCATCCGCAAGGCGACCTCTAGTGGCTGCCAAGATAGCGTATCTGCTACCACGTTCAGTTTCCTCGCCGGTACTGTACATCAAACTGGAACTGCTGTAGCTCCAGGGCCCACCGAGCGATCCGTCCAGACGGACTCTCTATCGAATTGAGCCATTTGAGTGTCATATGGTGGGTGATAACGTCGAACCTGTATCCCTCTAAATAGCACCTCAGCTTGCGGATCGACCACTTGTTGTTCCACTCGCTTGTTGTTCCACTCCCCACGACCATGTCTTCCTCTTTTTCAAGAGAGCGGTCTTCGGCTGCACGACTGACGCAAAATTGGGTACGAAGCGCCGGTACCAAGAGACCATCCCCAGACACTACCTCAGCTCCTTGCAATTCGATGGGGCAGTCAGCTTCTGGATCGCGAACACCTTTGCGGGATCCGTGCGAATTCCCTCGCCGCTCACCGCGTGTCCCAAGTGTACCAGTTCCTTTTGGAAGAAACGACATTTCTCCCGGATTAGCCTCAAGTTGGCTTCCCTGATCCGACGGAACACCTCCTTCAAGTTGGCCACGTGCTGCACCTTGCTCGCACCTATGACGATGATGTCGTCCAGATAGGCGAAAGCATAGGGCTCCATTGTCGGCCCTATCACCGTATCTAATGCTCTCTGGAACGTGGCGCACACAGACTGCAGCCCGAAGGGCATCACCTTCCACTGATATAGACCCCGGCCTGGGACCGTAAACGCTGTATATTGTTTACTCCCTTCCTCCATGGGTATCTGCCAATATCCCTGCTTCAGATCCAACGTTGATATGTAGCGCGCGTGCGCTCCAATATATGATTTATCCGGGATACGGGGTACGCGTCCGGAATTGAATGTGCATTAAGCTGTCTGTAATCGATACACATACCTGCTGATGACTCGCTGCATCGCCGGGTTCCTTGGGTAGTACCTCTGCTTTATAGGCTCGTTGTCCTTCATGACGATGCGATGGCTGGCTATATGAAACAGTCCCTTCAGCCCCTCGAATAGTGCCAACTCCGCCTCCAAAAGCATCTGCATGCTTGGCTCCAGGTCTGCTGGCGATCGTCTTCTGCCGCATCCCTGCCCTCTCGAAAGAGTGTGCGTGTGCACAAGTAGCAAGTCGCAAAAATGAACATTTTCAATTTTTGGTCGTCTGTCGCGAGCCAGAGATATTTTCTTCAATTGTATGCCCTTTGTGCCTGTGGTAGCAAGATGCACACACATTCAAATGCTCTATCTTTATTTCTTCTTCCAGTCAGCCATAATAAGAGAATCTGATCTATTTTTATTTATTTTTTTTATAAATGAAATATTTATATTTAGACACTCGTTTTTGTCGAAGCTAGAAGCTACATGTCAAGTTTGGTGACTCTAGCTCTTATTATTTACCAAAATTGGTGAAAAGAAAAAAAAAAGAATTCGGTATCGATGTTTATCGATTCTTTGGAAACGGGACAAGTTATCGAATATCGAAAACAAACTCGTTCTGCGCGGGCACTAGGAGGACCTACAGCTAAAACTTCTCTAGCTCTTATAGGTTCTAAACGAAATGCGAAATGAGATCCTTGAGTTCATACGTACGGACAGACGAACGGACATGGCTAGATCGACTCGGCTTGTGATGCTGACCAAGAATATATATACTTTATACGCTCGGAGAGTATTCCTTCTGCCTGTTACGTACATTTCCGCAAATACATTATACGCTTTTTACCCATTATCAATAGGTTCAGGATATAAAAAGGCCTATTTCCCACCAACTCAAAAGGCAGCTCGCGATACGACTCGTTTGCTTTAGCAGCAATAAAACTTTATTAAAAAATAGATACCCTTCATAGGACTCGAACCCGTAACAGACCGCATCACTTGTCGTCGCCTCTACTCAACAGCGATACCAAAAATTCATTTTCGGAGAAAAATAAAAACGAAGCAGCACATGCACACAGCACAGAATACAATAGAGTCGCAAGTGCAATGCTGTTCATAGAATTGAATAAAGACACGCATGAATGTGTGTGTGTACATGTATACAAAAATGCTTGCAGTTTGCGATAGATGCTGCAAGCACGTGCCAACATAAGCAGACGTTTTCTTTAACATCTTTTGTGTTCCTTAACTGGTTTTGATGAAATTTTCAGCTGTAGATCTTATTGTGCTATAGAATATTCGTTTATTCTCAAAAGTACCTTTGCATTAAAATTGTGTGTTAAATTGTTCGGTAGCTTAAACTGATTTATTTATTTATTTTATAGCTATAAGTGATGGCGGGGAGGTAGCGACAGTTATAAAATGAAAGGTATTTGATACTTATATATTACTCTTCAGAAATTTGCAAGCACTAACTATACAATGCATAGATATGTCAAACAGCAGAATAATCGAAACACGATAAATCGCAACAGGTGAGCCCCATGGTTGCCCGCGACCATTTTAGTGTGCCCAGATAGAGTAAGACTGCTGAGAGTGTCAGCCCAACGCCGGCCTCAAAAGCCGATCGTTCAGTATGAAGCCGCATCTCGCTCAGCGCACAACGTCACTGCGGCTGATGCCTCTTCATAATATTGTGTATATATGTTAGTTTTAAATTCATACAGCCCAAATACATATGTGTGTATGCATGTGCAGAGTGTGCCTCGCTCTCACTAATTGCTTTGCGCGCTTGTGTGCATCTCTTTCTCTCTGCATAGCTTCTCAAAAAACCCCACAATATACAAACATACATATGTTTGTGTTGTGTGGAAGTGCGCACAAGTAGATCACGGCGTCTGTCGTGAGCCAGAGATATTTTCTTCAATTGTGTGCCTGTGGTAGCAAGATGCACATTCAAATGCTCTATCTTTATTTCTTCTCCCAGTCAGGCATAATAAGAGAATCTGATCTATTTTTATTTATTTTTTATATAAATGAAATATTTATATTTAATATTCAAATTTTTTTTTTTTACTGTGGCTACCTATTTTGCTTTAAGTAAAAAAAAAAAACTAAGTTCTGCAAGGGTAAATCATCTACGGCTTGTGGAAAAATTCTGAGAAAAAACCAAAAATTTAAAATGTTCATTTTTGCGACTCGCTACTTGTGCACACGCACACTCTTTCGAGAGGGCAATTATTCAATATATCAAATCATACGAATTAAGTGATAAGTGCCTATTTAGAATATACAATTTTCTAATAGAATCACCGACCAAGTGAGGTGTTGTTTGCCCGTCCGGCCAGTTATGCCCCTTTTCACAGGTAATTTCGTCAGTGACTAAGAAGAAGGGTGTTAGTAGAGAAAATAGTGTTCTTAAGTAAAACTTATAAATAATAATTTAAAATACTATATTATTTAAGAAAAAACAATAAATGGGAAAAAGTAAAGAAAAAGGTTATTAACAAAGTAAAGAAATTTGTTCTAGATATATAAAGTGTTAACTAGATAGGATAAAGGGGAAATTATATAGCCTGTCCGGCAAGCTACGCCCCTGCTCATAGCTGGGAATGGTCAGTGACTTCCCGATGGTATCCTGAAAGCAACGATTTTATTAGGGGTAGAGAAACTTCGGTGGAGAAAACGTGATGCAAACTTTTGTAATATTTGCATAGTTCGCGAAAAGAATTGTGCATAGCGTAATCTGTTGAGCACGTTGGTAGAAATATGGGGCGATAATTCCTGGTAAGTCTACATGGAACCAAGAATTGAAGACGCCCTAACAGAAAGGAAGAATCTATATCGCCAACAATCAACTTATGTAGGAAGACAACACCGAGAATTGTCCTACGGTTGGTTAACGACGGAAGATTAATAAGAAGCAGCCTGGAAGGATGGCAACCGAAGATTGGGGTCCCAATTTAAACCTCATATGGCAAAAAGCGGAAATTGCTTCTGAACCGATTCAATACGATCCTGGCTATTGTTATACTGCGGAGACCAGATGCAAAAGCAGTATTCAAGAATAGGGCGAACAAGAGAGATGTACAGAAGTTTCGTTATAAAAGGATCGGTAAACTCTTTAGACCATCGATTAATGAATCCAAGTACACCTTCTGTCTCATTAACGATGGTATCTGTATGCAGATAGAAGAAGAGCTTAGAATCAAAAAGAACGCCTAGATCCTTAACTGTTAGTACACGTTGCAATGAAGTACTGTCAATTGTATAACTAACAAGATAAGGTGTAGTACGATCGAAGGTCATAAACATACACTTTGAACAATTTTGATGGAATTTATTGGCCGAACACCAAAGTTGCATAGCGTTCAAATCATCTTGTAGACGAGAATGATGTAGGGGATAAGTGTATGATAGAATAAGTTTCACATCGTCCGCATACATAAATGCACGGACATGTGATATAACCGAGGGGAGATCATTATTAAAAGAGTAAGGAGTAAAGATCCAAGATGACGACCTTGAGCAACACCAGAAGTAACGTGAACCTGTTTTGAAGTAGTCAGCCTCAGCATTACTCTTTGGGTCCTACCTTTTAAATAAGAACAAATCCAAAGCAAAAGAGACGGAGGGAAACCTTTTCGGTCAAGTTTAAAAAGTAAAATGTCACGGTGCACAGAGTAGAACGCCTTACTAAAGTCAGTGTAAATGACGTCAGTTTACATTTCAGAAAGGAAAGGATCATTTACCAAGGAAGTAATTTCTAGCAGATTGGTCGTAGTTGACCAATTCTTTACGAATTCATGTTGAACAGGGGTGACAACTGATTTGCAGAAATGCTGCATATTTAAAGTTATTATTTTTAAAAATTATTTAGGAATAGCAGACAGTTTTGCAATGCCCCTGTAATTTTGTATATCAGACTTTCCACATTTCTTGTGAATGGGGATAGATTAAAAAGCTATACCAAGTATACCACTTTCCCGCTACGACCTCATAGATATAAATCAAATAAATAAACCAATTTATACTGCCCACCAGCATAAGCAACAATTTAAATGCGATTAAATTGAGAATATGCACATACTTCATAGCACAATAAGATCTACTGTAGAAAATAACATCAAGATCGGTTAAGAAACAAAGAAGTTATTAAAGAAAACGTGTTTTGGCTGGCCACGAGTTTTGGGCCACAAGCGCAAATTGCAAGAATTTCTGTATACATGTATACACACATTCAAGCGCTTCTTCGTTGAATTCTTTCAACAGCATTGCAAATGCGATTGTACTGTTTTCTGTGCTGCTATTTTAATTCGATTTTGCCTCATTAAGACTCAATTATTGCTGTGGCTATTGAGTTGAGGCGGCGGCAAGTAGTGCGGTATGCACTACTGCATTTGGTGCGAGCTGCATTTGGTGTTGGAATAAGATAGTTCAGGGTATCCCGTAGTCGGGAGTTCCCGACTAGAGCCTCTTACTTGTTATTACTAATAGTTTTCTTTCTTATGCATTATTTTTTAAATTTTAAGCCAACACAGGGTTTCAGACGCTAGTGACTTAGAACAGATTAAAAGAACTGTGGCCCCTTTGATACCAATTTATAAGGATATAATTGTTGCTTGGCAGCTAACTTGATTTAGTTGTGCCTAGATGTTAACGACCCCGCAATTAAGACCTTATTGCTTATGAGCTGAGAAGATGTAAACAATAGTAAGCAGCGCATTTGTGGTGTTCTGATTCTCCACTACCGGTGGCGATAGCGCTGCCAACAACTCTCAGATAGAGTTGAGTCTAAAGAACTCTTTTGTACCGAACCCTTTATCGTCGTACTGTTCCGCCCGTCGGCCAACACCTGCACCAATAGCAGTAATTTACTTTATGTTCGAAAAGCACAGTGAATCTAATAAATGCCTCCGACCCCATAAAGTATATATATTCTTGATCAGCATCAGTAACCGAGTCGATCTAGCCATGTCCGTCTGTCTGTCCGTCCGTCCGTATGTATGAACGCAAGGATCTCAGAACCTACTGAAATTTTAGCTGTAGGTCCTCCTAGTCCATGCGCAGATCAAGTTTATTTCCGATCGATATCGAAATCCTGTTTTTTGAGCAATTTTGGTAAATAATATAAGCTAGAGTCACCAAACTTGACATGTAGCTTCTAAAATAGTATATATATATCAAGTATTTTTCATTTTAAACTTATCGCCACCTCCCCGCTACCACCACAAACCTATAAATCATGTTATTAAACCAACTTGTATTGCCTACCTGTTTAAGCCACAATTAAAATGCAATTGTCATTTTGAGAATACACGAATGTTTTATAGTACAATAAGATCTAATGAAAATTTCATCAAGGTCGGTTAAGAAACATGAAAGAAAATGCAAACACGTGCAGCAGCAAACGCAAATTCCAAGAATTTCTGTATACATGTACGCACACACATTCATGAGCGTCTGCGTTGAATTGTATCAACAGCATTGCAATTGCGATTGTATTGTTTTCTGTGCTGCTATTTGAATTAGTTTTTTTTTTTCTCATTAAGGCTTAATTATTGGTGTGGAACGGAACCAACGGAACTTTTTTTTTTTTAATTTATATTTATTACTTTTAAAGCAAACGAGCGCGTAGCGCGAGCTGCATTTGGTGTTGGAATAAGAGGGTTCAGGGTATCCCCTAGTCGGGAGCTCCCGACTAGAACCTCTCACTTGTTTTATTATATATATATTACTGTTAAAGCAAATAACCTCGTAGCTGGGTTAGGGGGTTCAGGGTATCCCCTAGTCGGGAACTCCCGACTAGAGCCTCTTACTTGCTATAAAAAATAGCTTGAATGTTTGTTACAGCGTCTCGGCTGCCGCTAGCTATAAATGGTGCTTTGTTACTTACAATTATCGTATGCTGCCCTTACCGCTTAGGTACCAATTTATCTGGGAGCTGTTGAACCTCTAGCAGGCTACGTCGAAGCTAGCAGGAAGTATTTTCATGGGCGCGATGGTTTCGGCGATTGCTTGAATGAAGAAAACTGGGCGCATGTGTCTAGTTATGTGCAGCCACAGCATGCTGTTTTGGCCATACACACGTTATGCCAGGATCGACCTCAACAAATCACCATTATTGCGGTGGGACCGTTAACTAATTTAGCGCTGGGCTTCACTATGTATGGTGAAAAATTTGGGCAGTCCATCAAAGATGTTTACATCATGGGCGGCAACTATCAGGGAGTAGGAAATTCATCACGCTCTGCCGAGTTTAATTTTCACTCAGATCCGGAGGCAGCACATGCCGTGCTGTTAAAAACGCGGTGCCCAATCACCATACTCCCATGGGAAACATGTACCAAGGAGCGTTTCAACATATCTATTGTAGGTACCGACTTTTAATGGCTTTAACATGTGTACGTATTTACATATGTCTTCTCTTTCAGAGCTGGCGACTAGATAACTTTGGTAAATGCGCTTCAACAAACAAACACTATGCAATCGACATTCTTACACAAGTTGAAAATGCACAATGGTTGCCCCTACAGAAGTATGGATACACTAATTGGAATCCATGCGATGCCTTGTTAGTAGCTGCATGGCTCTTTGAAAAACAGTTTATCAAAAAATCTAGCACTTGGCACGCCACCGTCGATCTTACAGGTACACATACTCGTGGCCAAATGGTGCTCGATCATTTAAAAGAGTGTGAAAAGTATCCTGAGAATGTTCGCATCATTGAATTGGTCGATGACAAGTTCTTTAAGCATATTGTGGAGTGGGTTGCAGGCTTGCGCAACGTATTCGACTGAAAAAAAAGGTTATTTTCCGTAAATAAAGAATGCCAATGAAAACCACATTTTTCCCGACTAGGGGATACCCTAAACCCTCTTCTACCAACACCACCAAAATATTATTTTAACAAGTAAGATGCTCCAGTCAGGAGTTTCGGACTAGGGGATACCCCGAATCCTCTTCTACCAACAGCAAATGCAGCTTGCGTTATGAGCTCATTTGCTTAGCAGTAATATAAATAAATAAAAAATTTTAAAAAATAGTAGTTCCTTCAATAGGACTCGAACTCGTGCCGATCTCACACTAATTGCCACAGTCTCTCCTCGACTTCCATAACAACAATTCTTTTTAAATAAGAAAGAAACTAATGATAATATCAGTACATACAGACATCACATAAAATAATAGAATAGAATAGAATAGAATTCAACAAAGACGTGTGTAAATTCCGTGAGATTTTTTACGGAAAAAATCCGAATTCCAACTGCTTACCAATATTTTTGCTCTTTGGATAAATTAAGAGCTACTGTTAATATTATATGTTTGAGTTATAATTTACACTGCTCCATCAACGTGCATGAATGTGTGTGTATACATACATACATACATAAATTCTTACAATTTGCTCTAGCTGCCGCAAACATGTGTCAATACAAGCACCCGTTTTGTTTAACAACTCTTGTGTTTCCTAACTGATCTCAATGAAATTTTCGACAGTAGCTCAAGCTTCTATAGGCTCTGGGATCATCGCGTTCATACATACGAACGGACAGACAGACGGACATGGCTAGATTGACTCGCCTTTTGAAGCTGACGAAGAGTATACATATATACTTTATGGGGTCGAAGATGCTTTCTTCTACCTGTTACATACATTTTCACAAATACATTATACCCACATGCGTTATTAAAACAAGTAAGACGCTCTAATCGGGAGTTCTCGACTAGGAGATACCTTGAACCTTCTACCAACGCCAAATACTGATCGCGCTACGAGTACATTTCCTTAAGGAGTAATAAAAATTAATTTAAATAATAGAAAAAAGTTTTCTCAACTGGTCTCGAACCGGTAACCAACCGAACTACTTGCCATCTTCTCTGCTTGACAGCCATTTTAACATTGCGATAGCTTTGAAATGAAAAAATATTGATATGTATATACTATGACTAGCGGGTATAACCCGGCCTTGCCCGTGGCACGTACGTTATAAAATCAATGTTCTCAAAAAAATTAGAAATGATTTTGAAACTGATCGGTCGGTAAACAAATAACTTTCATACAAACGTTTTCCGCCAATTTACCACTGTTGCGAGTGGAATTTCCCAAATCGCTGAAACACGTATTCACTACATTATTATGTAGAGCTTTGAAAATAAGTTTGAAGCAACTCGGACACAATTTAAAACTTCGCACAAAAAATCTTTGAGTCGCATTCCACCCGAAAAAGTTTGGATTCTGCGAAAAGTGTGAAACACGTCTCAAATGATTTTTCTTATAGATCTTTGGAAATGAATTTGAGCGTAAAACGTCACTCACCAAATCTTTGATCCATTTCCACCAAGGAGGAACGGATTTTTCCAAAGGTGTGAAACACTCCTCTAATGAATTTGAACAAAGATCTTTGAAAATAAGTTTGGGGCCGATCGGATCGTAAAGAAAAAAGTTACATACAATCGTTTTCCGCCAATTTACCACTGTTGCGGGTGGAATTTCCCAAATCGCTGAAATACGTATTTATTAAGTTCTTATGTAGAGCTTTGAAAATAAGTTTAAAGCAAATCGGACACAACTTAAAACTTCGCCCAAAAAATCTTTAAATCGCATTCCCCCCGAAGAAGTTTAAATTCTGCGAAAAGTGTAAAACACGTCTCAAATGATTTTTCTTATAGATCTTTGGAAATGAATTTGAGCGCGAAACTTCACCCACCAAATCTTTGACCTCCATTTCCACCAAGGAGGAACGGATTTTCCTAAAAGTGTAAAACACCCCTCAAATGAATTTGAACAAAGATCTTTGAAAATAAGTTTGAGGCCGATCGGATGGTAAACAAAAAAGTTACATACAAACGTTTTCCGCGATTTTGCAACACTTGCAGGTGGAATTTCCCGAAACCCCGTCTTAACGTGCACATACATCTCATAAGGTAGCTACAGTGAAAATTTCAGCTTCCTAGCTCTTACGGTTTGGGCTGTGCGTGATCACCAGTCAGTCAGTCAGTCAGTCAGTCAGTCAGTCAGGACAAACAGTTTTATATATAGAAGATAGAAGCAGCATATCAAATTTTGTTAACTCTAGCTCTTAAAATCTAAAAGATTTCTTTAAAAAAAAACTTATTTCGATATTATTTTTAATCGATTGCTTTGACACGGAGCAGGTTACCTCGGCTATTGATGCTGAGCAAGAACTCTACATAAAATGGATTGAATTATTATTATGTAAGTTCTTAGGTTAAGCATATATAAAGTTATATGCCTTGCGTTTTGTATATGCATACATTGGATGCCAGATCCCTAAATTTGTATTATGATTGGACTACGAATACAAAAAATATTAAAGTATTAAGGGCAAGGAAAATAAGAAGCTCAACCGCTGATAAGAAGTGCGCATGCGTGCCTGTGTTTGAATATTTTGTATAGAAGAAAGCTTGAATGTTTGTTGCAACATCTCAGCTGTCGCTAGTTATAAATGGTTAGTTTGGTGCTTTGTTAATATTTTTCAATAGTTGTTAACACTAGAAATAATTAAACAGATTTGATTTAACAATTATCGTTTGCGGTTTGTTGGACTATCAAGCTTTTTCAATAGCTTTTAACACTAGAAATAATTAAACAGATTTTATTTCCTCAATATTCGATTTAATTGTTTATTTGTTTTAAATAACGAGAAGAAGGCAGACCCGATTTAGTCTGTACCATTTGATCAATTTACAATAGTATTATAAAGGCAAGCGAGCCCAACTTGGTACGTCCCTGTTGCACCAAATGCTCGAAGCGAACAACTATAACTATCTCGAGGCGCAGCATCAGCTTTAGGCTTAGCATAAGTAAAAAATTTAGGCAGTCCATCAAAGATGTTTGCATCATGGGCGGCAACTATCAGGGAGTAGGAAATTCATCACGCTCTGCCGAGTTCAATTTTCAATTGCCGTGCTGTTAAAAACGCGGTGCCCAATTACCATACTCCCATGGGAAACATGTACCAAGGAGCGTTTCAACATATCTATTGTAGGTACCGACTTTTAATGGCTTTAACATGTGTACGTATTTACATATGTCTATTCTCTTTCAGAGCTGGCGACTGAATTATTTTGGTAAATACGCTTCAACAAACAAACACTATGCAATCGACATTCTTACACATGTTGAAAAATTGGAATCCATGCGATGCCTTGTTAGTAGCTGCATGGCTCTTTGAAAACAGTTTATCAAAAAATCTAGCACTTGGCACGCCACCGTCGATCTTACAGGTCCACATACTCATGACCAAATAGTACTCGATCATTTAAAAGAGTGTGAAAAGTTTCCTGAGAATGTTCGCATCATTGAATTAGTCGACGATTATATAATTCAATAAAGACGTGCATGAATGTGTGTGTATACCAGCATACATAAATTCTTAAAATTTGTGTTAGCTTCCGCAAACACCAATCTTGATGATCAACAGTATTATTTTGTAGAATATTTGCATATACTCAAAAACACAATTGTATTAAAATTGTGGCTGACCGAACCCGCCGGAATTTTTACGGATACTGATCCGCACTGAGCGCCAAGGAGACGGTTTCGGGCCGATGGAACCCAGCATCCGCCAATACGATGTTCTCTAGTTTGCTCCGAATTTTTTTTTTGGTTCGTTTTAAAGGGGTCCGAATCTGAAGTTTATTCTCTGTATAGAAAACAACTTTTATGTTCGTTTCATCGGTGAGATAGGCGGTACAAGCGCCTTCTTCAAGCGAGTGACGGAAAGCCCGAATGTTGTTGCCAAGGATGCATTGATGCGACTCGTCATACGGCGCGGATCAATTAGCGCTCGAGTCTCGAAGGTTTTGGTACCGTTTCCGAAACGGTACACTGATGCTCCTGCGCTGGAGGAGCGAATACAGTGTTGTAGCTGGCGCCGGAGAATTGGAGTGCGTCGTCCGTGATGTGGGCGCGGCGGATGGAAAGCGCCGGGAGGGTCAAGTTCCGGTCTTCGCTTTCCGCGCAACCTTGGGAGTGCTCCACGGGGCTCTGCACCCACTCCTAGCTTCGTCTTTTCTCCTTTTGTATGTAGACTGTGGTAGTCCTTGCAACAGGACCGCCAGCTATCATTGCTGGTGCACAATGAGCGTGGGTGCTTGTGGGCCAGACATTTGGTGCAGTACTTGTATATGTGTACTCCAGGGCGCTCCCGACATCTCGGGGCTGATGGCGCTGCTGGTTTGTGTTGCTTGGGCGAGGAACCATTTTGCTGAGCCAGGAAAAGGAGATTGTTTAATAATATGTATTTCAAGACACAAAAAACGAATAGTGTGTTACCACCACATGAGTGGTGACATCGCAGATCCGCATGATCCGCATGATGACGCCACGGGCTGTAAGGACATCTAGCACGCGCACTATGTCAACCTTGCCTGGATGCATAGCTTAGACTCAGCTGAGCTAGTTACTTTCTTTGACGATAACCATGTCGGCGTTTTGAAGGTTTCTCCTTGGATGTTGCCATTTATTCCTTTGGTGAAACTCATTGAGATATTCTTCTTTCCAATAGAAACAAAATAGCTGATTAAGGGTCTTTAGATGTTGCCAGCCGTTCAGGATGGAGGCTGTACTCTTTTTAATTACAGGCTCCAAAATCGATATGAGAGGACCGCCTACTAGGAGGACCAGTAGGTCAGACGGGTTCTCTGAGAGGGGATGGATTGGCGTCGAGTAGAGGCAAGCTTCTAATTTGGACAAGAGTGTCGTGTACTTGAAAGAGGAAGAGTCCTTGTAAAAGAAATGTTTGAAGCTCTTTACTCTCGCTTCCCATACGCCACCCATATATGGGCGCTAGGAGGGTTGAAACGGCAGCATAGATTTTGATGGCTATAAGTTAATGTGATTCACGTTTTCGTGGGTGTATTTGTTGGAGGCCCACGTCCAGAAACAAATCGAACGAAAGTGGCAAGGAATTTTTCTGTCGTCAGGTGCAAAGTCGCTTCTAAATACATGGCTCGTGTACTGTATACTTCAGACGCATATATAGCCCTTGGTGATGGGGCTTGTGCGACCACCAAAATCGAGGCCAGTGTGCGTTAACGGACGGGAAAACGTGGTTCGTTCGACGGATAAGTCGCCCATGAGTTGGGTTTGCAACTTCTTGCGATAAATCACACATAATCGACATGAATTTATCGTGGCCTTAACCAGATTCCTGAAGTTTGGAATCCAGAACTCGCACCGGATCAGATGCATTATTATCTGGTTTCAGACCATGAGGGATATACGATGCGTAAAACAAAGGAGGAGATGTGTGAAAGTGTTTCTATAGGGAAGGAGGATTGGATGTCTTTCGTCATAGCGCAACCACTCCGAAGCTCTCACATGCCCACATGCTCTCTTGCCTCCATTGTGATCAATGAATTGTGAATTATGATGGCACTTGAGCTTGGTATAAGTTACATGTCGGGCAAATACTGATCCTCCTTGGGGTACTTAATGCGTTGAGATTGTACAACAAACAGCTTTCAGTCCTGCTGTTCTCCTTCGGAAATTTAATATCAAGTTTCTGGCAACGCGTTGTGAAACGGAACACATAGGCCATGACTCTAAGTGATTTGCCGAATTCGGTCCACGATAATGAATTTCAGAGACGACTATGCAAAGTTGCATTTAACGGGACGTAGTTCTTCCTCAGTTTCATGGGCTGATTGGATAGGATTTTGCCATTGAAATTTTTTTGGTCCATGCCACCACAGATCATTGAACGCAAGGTCGCGTAAGAGAACACTTGAGCTAGAAAGATCAGCACGGTTGCATTCGGAGTGAACGTGAGACCATTTGGAGTTTGCGGATTGTGTAATCTTGGCGCCTCTATTAGCCACAAAGGTCGTCCACTTCCATGTTGGCTTCCTGAGAAAGGCTAATTTGGTATTTTCGACAGAAAGCTGTGTTAGGAGTGCTGCGGACACTTCCGTAAGCAGGACAGCATCACAAAACTCTAAGCGGGGCGGGGAGATAGTCTTCACAATAGCAACCCTGGCTTCATGCACAGTTTTAATCCGGGTGTAAATTGCTAATCCCATGGAGCTGCCTCTAGGCCTTAGGGGAAAATTGAACCCATCTGGAGATGCGTATCTCGCCATCTTTGGAGGAGTTTGCTTGGCAAGGATACATCCCGATCATCCAGATAATAAAGCAAGATCTCTTGCTTAATGATTTTAGCGCGGACCACTAATGGAATTAATCATTCCGCTGGATCGTACAGCTTGGCGAATTGTGAAAGCACTTCACGTTGCGTACATTGCTTCACTTCGATGTCGGCGGAGATGAAGAGGAACTCATCGGTGTCTGCTTTCCAGCGTATCCCTTCGCTAGGCTAGCTTCTACAATCTTCAAGAAATCGGATCGCAGTATATGCTATGTAGGAAGATTAATGAGTACAGCCTTGTCGTTGGAGATCAATTTGCGTAATTAAAACCCGGAAGTGCCCAGAGCTGTGCGAAGCCCGCCGATGGCTCGGACGGCACCTCTTAGAGAGTGGCCGAGCAAGTCCGTCGTCGACCTACATGAAATTGGAATTGAAGAATAGAGGTGTGGTTGACGTCATCACGGATTTACCGTTTTATTATTTACATTTTATTTATTACATTTGAGTAAATCTCTCTTGTTCGCCCGCAGTATAACTATAGCCAGGATCGTATTGAATCGGTTCAGAAGCAATTTCTGCTTTTTGCCATATGAGGTTAAAATTGGGACCCCAATCTTCGGTTGCCATCCTTCCAGGCTGCTTCTTATTAATCTTCCGTTCTTTTCTGTTAGGGCGTCTTCAATTCTCTGTTCCATGTAGACTTACCAGGAATTATCGCCCCATAATTCTACCAACGTGCACAACAGATTACGCTATTCACAATTCTTTTCGTGCATTATGCAAATATTACAATAGTTTGTATTCCGTTTTCTCCACTGAACTTTCTCTACCCCTAATAAAATCGTTGCTTTCAGGATACCTACGGGAACTCACTGACTATTCCCAGCTATGAGTAGGGGCATACCCATTACTATTTCTCTATCTTATCTACCTAACATTCTATATTTCTTGTTTAAATTTCTTTACTTTATTAATAACTTCTTTCTTTCTTTTTCCCTATTTATTGTATTTTCTTAAACAATATAGTCAATTAAGATTATATATAATTTTACTTAAGAACACCATACTATACTCTATACTATCACCTTTATTTTTAGCTGTAGGCTCTAAAAGCGCTAGCCGGACTGCCAAATAAAACACCTCCACCGGTCAGTTCTGCTATTAGAAAATTTTGTACTCTAACTAGGCTTTTAGCATTTAATTTTCATAATGTATGTATAATGTATTGAATAATTAGGAAGACACTCGTTTTGTCGGCCATTAATAAATAAATAAATAAATATAAAACAAGTGAGAGGTTCTAGTCGGGAGCTCCCGACTAGGGGATACCCTGAACCCTCTTATTCCAACACCAAGTACAGCTCGCGCTACTCGCTCGTTTGCTTTAGTAGTAATAAAGAAAATATAAAAAAAAAGTTCCCTTGGCAGGAATCGAACTCGTAACTGACCGCATTACTTCTGCCGAATCTACTCAACCGTCACACCAGCCAAAAAAAATAACATTTTCCCAAGCAGGGTTCGAACTCGTAACTGACCGCGCTACTTTCCGCCGGCTCTACTCAATAGCCACACCAACAATTAAGTCGTAGTGAGAAAAAACGAAGTTTTTTTCTGTTTGTTTATTGTATTGAATTAAAAATAGCATACATTTTTATTGCAAAACAGTTGGCTTAGGTGATATTTCGCCAAGCCTGGTTGAGTCCTCAGGCTTTATCGTGGACAAACGTCAAAGTCGGCTTTTTTGAATAAGGCTGGATCGTCACGTAGGTAGTCGGGGGACTTGGGGCGTCTCCTATGTCGTGGTTGGAGGAGGTCCTTAAACGATCTTCTCTTGAGCCTCCTAACTACACACCTCCCACCGAGGCCTCTTGCTACCCGGTTGCAGTGTCGCTGCAAGCGTTCGTTGTACCGGTTGGCGAATGCTCCGACTTGGCTGTCTTTGGTCTCCATTTTGAGGTCTCTGTGCAATGTAGAATTTCTGACGTACCAGTCAGCACCGGTAATTCGGCGCAAGGCCAAGTTTTGGAGTATCTGAATCCGTCTTCGATTTGTCCGAGATGTAATGCCCCAAACCTGAATACCGTATCTCCAATTTGGTGCAACCACGACGTTGTAGCATCTTGTATAGAAGAAAGCTTGAATGTTTGTTGCAACATCTCAGCTGTCGCTCGTTATAAATGGTAAGTTTGGTGCTTTGTTAATATGAATTATCGTTTGCTGTTTGTTGGACTATCAAGCTTTTTCAATAGCTTTTAACACTAGAAATAATTAAACAGATTTTATTTCCTCAATATTCGATTTAATTGTTTATTTGTTTTAAATAACGAGAAGAAGGCAGACCCGATTTAGTCTGTACCATTTGATCAATTTACAATAGTATTATAAAGGCAAGCGAGCCAAACTTGGTACGTCCCTGTTGCACCAAATGCTCGAAGCGAACAACTATAACTATCTCGAGGCGCAGCATCAGCTTTAGGCTTAGCATAAGTTAATGATACGGTAATAAATAAAGAGCGCCAGATTAATATTGTTTACGTAAGATAAGAAATATTTAAACACAGCAGTTGCTTCAAAGATCAATGTTGTGCAGCCACAGAATGCTATTTCGGCCATACACAAGTTATGCCAGGACCGACTTTAACAAATTATCATTATTGCGGTGGGACTGCTAACTAATTTGGCACTGGGCTTCACTATGTATGGTAAAAAAATTTAGGCAGTCCATCAAAGATGTTTGCATCATGGGCGGCAACTATCAGGGAGTAGGAAATTCATCACGCTCTGCCGAGTTCAATTTTCAATTGCCGTGCTGTTAAAAACGCGGTGCCCAATCACCATACTCCCATGGGAAACATGTACCAAGGAGCGTTTCAACATATCTATTGTAGGTACCGACTTTTAATGGCTTTAACATGTGTACGTATTTACATATGTCTATTCTCTTTAGAGCTGGCGACTGAATTATTTTGGTAAATACGCTTCAACAAACAAACACTATGCAATCGACATTCTTACACAAGTTGAAAAATTGGAATCCATGCGATGCCTTGTTAGTAGCTGCATGGCTCTTTGAAAACAGTTTATCAAAAAATCTAGCACTTGGCACGCCACCGTCGATCTTACAGGTCCACATACTCATGACCAAATAGTACTCGATCATTTAAAAGAGTGTGAAAAGTTTCCTGAGAATGTTCGCATCATTGAATTAGTCGACGATTATATAATTCAATAAAGACGTGCATGAATGTGTGTGTATACCAGCATACATAAATTCTTAAAATTTGTGTTAGCTTCCGCAAACACCAATCTTGATGATCAACAGTATTATTTTGCAATAGAATATTTGCATATACTCAAAAATACAATTGCATTAAAATTGTGGCTTACAAAAGGTAGTTTTTGGTTTACTTATTTAATTTAATTGTAGCATGGAAGCAGCGACATAAGTGACGGATTTTGTAGGTTGCGACTTTGCGGCAGAATATCCCGCCCGTTCTTATTCTTTTTTAAATGGAGATCCTTGGAAAGGAGGCTGCAAGTTCCGGAGAGGACCCATTAAAATATGGTGTTCTGCACCAACGGCTGACCGAACCCGGCCGGAATTTTTTCGGATACTGATCCGCACTGAGCGCCAAGGTGACGGTTTCGGGCCGATGGAACCCAGCATCCGCCAATACGATGTTCTCTAGTTTGCTCCGAATTTTTTTTTTGGTTCGTTTTAAAGGGGTCCGAATCTGAAGTTTATTCTCTGTATAGAAAATAACTTTTATGTTCGTTTCATCGGTGAGATAGGCGGTACAAGCGCCTTCTTCATGCGAGTGACGGAAAGCCCGAATGTTGTTGCCAAGGATGCATTGATGCGACTCGTCAGACTGCGCGGATCAATTGGCGCTGGAGTCTCGAAGGTTTTGGTACCGTTTCCGAAAAGCACAAGTGGAGTAGGCAGTACACTGATGCTCCTGCGCTGGAAGAGCGAATACAGTGTTGTAGCTGGCGCCGGAGAATTGGAGCGCGTCGTCCGTGATGTGGGCGCGGCGGATGGAAAGCGCCAAGTTCCGGTCTTCGCTTTCCGCGCAACCTTGAGAGTGCTCCACGGGGCTCTGAACCCACTCCTAGCTTCGTCTTTTCTCCTTTTATATGTAGACTGTGGTGGTCCTTGCAACAGGACCGCCAGCTATCATTGCTGGTGCACAATGAGCGTGAGTGCTTGTGGGCCAGACATTTGGGGCAGTACTTGTATATGTGTACTGCCCGGAGGCGCTTCTCAGGTCTGAGGTGTCAGGCTTAGGAAGCGTTGGCACTTCCGCAGTGCATGACTCCAGGGCGCTCCCGACATCTATACGACCACACTCCTCAGGGCTGATGGCGCTGCTGGTTTGTGTTGCTTGGGCGAGGAACCATTTTGCTGAGCCAGGAAAAGGAGATTGTTTAATAATATGTATTTCAAGACACAAAAAACGAATAGTGTGTTACCACCACATGAGTGGTGACATCGCAGACATTCGGAAGGCGGATGATTTTATCAATGATCCGCATGATGACGCCACGGGCTGTAAGGACATCTAGCACGCGCACTATGTCAACCTTACCTGGATGCATAGCTTAGACTCAGCTGAGCTAGTTACTTTCTTTGACGATAACCATGGCGGCGTTTTGTAGGTTTCTCCTTGGATGTTGCCATTTATTCCTTTGGTGAAACTCATTGAGATATTCTTCTTTCCAATAGAAACAAAATAGCTGATTAAGGGTCTTGAGATGTTGCCAGCCGTTCAGGATGGAGGCTGTACTCTTTTTAATTACAGGCTCCAAAATCGATATGAGAGGACCGCCTACTAGGAGGACCAGTAGGTCAGACGGGTTCTCTGAGAGGGGATAGATTGGCGTCGAGTAGAGGCAAGCTTCTAATTTGGACAAGAGTGTCGTGTACTTGAAAGAGGAAGAGTCCTTGTAAAAGAGATGTTTGAAGCTCTTTACTCTCGCTTCCCATACGCCACCCATATATGGGCGCTAGGAGGGTTGAAACGGCAGCATAGATTTTGATGGCTGTAAGTTAATGTGATTCACGTTTTCGTGGGTATATTTGTTGGAGGCCCACGTCCAGAAACAAATCGAACGAAAGTGGCAAGGAATTTTTCTGTCGTCAGGTGCAAAGTCGCTTCTAAATACATGGCTCGTGTACTGTATACTTCAGACGCATATATAGCCCTTGGTGATGGGGCTTGTGCGACCACCAAAATCGAGGCCAGTGTGCGTTAACGGACGGGAAAACGTGGTTCGTTCGACGGATAAGTCGCCCATGAGTTGGGTTTGCAACTTCTTGCGATAAATCACACATAATCGACATGAATTTATCGTGGCCTTAACCAGAACTTGCACCGGATCAGATGCATTATTATCTGGTTTCAGACCATGAGGGATATACGATGCGTAAAACAAAGGAGGAGATGTGTGAAAGTGTTTCTATAGGGAAGGAGGATTGGATGTCTTTCGTCATAGCGCAACCACTCCGAAGCTCTCACATGCCTACATGCTCTCTTGACTCCATTGTGATCAATGAATTGTGAATTATGATGGCACTTGAGCTTGGTATAAGTTACATGTCGGGCAAATACTGATCCTCCTTGGGGTACTTAATGCGTTGAGAATGTACAACAAGCAGCTTTCAGTCCTGCTGTTCTCCTTCGGAAATTTAATATCAAGTTTCTTGCAACGCGTTGTGAAACGGAACACATAGGCCATGACTCAAAGTGATTTGCCGAATTCGGTCCACGATATTGAATTTCAGAGGCGACTTTGCAAAGTTGCATTTCATGGGACGTAGTTCTTCCTCAGTTTCATGGGCTGATTGGATAGGATTTTGCCATTGAAATTTTTTTTGGTCCATGACACCACAGATCATTGAACGCAAGGTCGCGTAAGAGAACACTTTAGCTAGAAAGATCAGCACGGTTGCATTCGGAGTGAACGTGAGACCATTTGGAGTTTGCGGATTGTGTAATCTTGCGCCTCTATTAGCCACAAAGGTCGTCCACTTCCATGTTGGCTTCCTGAGAAAGGCTAATTTGGTAGTTTCGACAGAAAGCTGTGTTAGGAGTGCTGCGGACACTTCCGTAAGCAGGACAGCATCACAAAACTCTAAGCGGGGCAGGGAGATAGTCTTCACAATAGCAAGATTTTAGCGCGGACCACTAATGGAATTAATCATTCCGCTGGATCGTACAGCTTGGAGAATTGTGAAAGCACTTCACGTTGCGTACATTGCTTCACTTCGATGTCGGCGGAGATGAAGAGGAACTCATCGGTGTCTGCTTTCCAGCGTATCCCTTCGCTAGGCTAGCTTCTACAATCTTCAAGAAATCGGCTCGCAGTATATGCTATGTAGGAAGATTAATGAGCAAAGCCTTGTCGTTGGAGATCAATTTGCGTAATTAAAACCCGGAAGTGCCCAGAGCTGTGCGAAGCCCGCCGATGGCTCGGACGGCACCTCTTAGAGAGTGGCCGAGCAAGTCCGTCGTCGACCTACATGAAATTGGAATTGAAGAATAGAGGTGTGGTTGAGGTCATCACGGATTTACCGTTTTATTATTTACATTTTATTTATTACATTTGAGTAAATCTCTCTTGTTCGCCCTATCCTTGAATACTGCTTTTGCATCTGGTCTCCGCAGTATAACTATAGCCAGGATCGTATTGAATCGGTTCAGAAGCAATTTCTGCTTTTTGCCATATGAGGTTTAAATTGGGACCCCAATCTTCGGTTGCCATCCTTCCAGGCTGCTTCTTATTAATCTTCCGTCGTTAACCAACCGTAGCACAATTCTCGGTGTTGTCTTCCTACATAAGTTGATTGTTGGCGATATAGATTCTTCTTTTCTGTTAGGGCGTCTTCAATTCTCTGTTCCATGTAGACTTACCAGGAATTATCGCCCCATATTTCTACCAACGTGCACAACAGATTACGCTATTCACAATTCTTTTCGTGCATTATGCAAATATTACAATAGTTTGTATTCCGTTTTCTCCACTGAACTTTCTCTACCCCTAATAAAATCGTTGCTTTCAGGATACCTACGGGAACTCACTGACCATTCCCAGCTATGAGTAGGGGCATACCCATTACTATTTCTCTATCTTATCTACCTAACATTCTATATTTCTTGTTTAAATTTCTTTACTTTATTAATAACTTCTTTCTTTCTTTTTCCCTATTTATTGTATTTTCTTAAACAATATAGTCAATTAAGATTATATATAATTTTACTTAAGAACACCATACTATACTCTATACTATCACCTTTATTTTTAGCTGTAGGCTCTAAAAGCGCTAGCCGGACTGCCAAATAAAACACCTCCACCGGTCAGTTCTGCTATTAGAAAATTTTGTACTCTAACTAGGCTTTTAGCATTTAATTTTCATAATGTATGTATAATGTATTGAATAATTAGGAAGACACTCGTTTTGTCGGCCATAAATAAATAAATAAATAAATATAAAACAAGTGAGAGGTTCTAGTCGGGAGCTCCCGACTAGGGGATACCCTGAACCCTCTTACTCTAACACCAAATACAGCTCGCGCTACTCGCTCGTTTGCTTTGGTAGTAATAAAGAAAATATAAAAAAAAAAAGTTCCCTTGGCAGGAATCGAACTCGTAACTGACCGCATTACTTCTGCCGAATCTACTCAACAGTCACACCAGCCAAAAAAAATAACATTTTCCCAAGCAGGGTTCGAACTCGTAACTGACCGCGCTACTTTCCGCCGGCTCTACTCAATAGCCACACCAACAATTAAGTCGTAGTGAGAAAAAAACGAAGTTTTTTTTTGTTTGTTTATTGTATTGAATTAAAAATAGCATACATTTTTATTACAAAACAGTTGGCTTAGGTGATATTTCGCCAAGCCTGGTTGAGTCCTCAGGCTTTATCGTGGACAAACGTCAAAGTCGGCTTTTTTGAATAAGGCTGGATCGTCACGTAGGTAGTCGGGGGACTTGGGGCGTCTCCTATGTCGTGGTTGGAGGAGGTCCTTAAACGATCTTCTCTTGAGCCTCCTAACTACACACCTCCCACCTCCCTTGATGTTCCACCTGCGTGTCCAGCTCTCAAACAAGTGGATGTATTCCTGGGCCCCGTCAGTGGCTTAGAATATTTCCACGTCATCGGCAAATGTGGTCATCAAGTATTTGCCTGGGGTGGCAAACTTGTGTAGGTCGTCCGGAGTGGGGATGTGTACAAATTGTAGAGGAAGGGGCCCAGTACGCTGCCTTGGGGGACGCCCCACCCTCTCCTGCGAGCAGGAGAGATTGCTGCTCTAACTTTGACTTCGAACTTTCGCTCCATTAGATAAGAACGCAGAAGTAGAAAGAAGGGGGCGGGAAGACTCATCTTGATTTTCTGGAGCAATCCGTCAATCCTGAAGCGGTCGAAGGCCTGCTTAACTTCTACAAAGACTCCATAGCAGAAGTCTTTGTCGTTGTAAGCCTTAACCATAATCACTCTGTGAACCTGTTCAACAGCGCCATGCCCTCCCCTGTACCCATATCGGTGATCAGGAAGGTTGGCCATGTAATCTATAAGCCTTGAAAATTGGGCGACAATCAGTCTTTCCCAGACCTTCGACAAGGAAGGCAGGAGACTGATCGGCCGATATGACTCAGGGTGATATTCCGGCTTGTCCGACTTATCATATGGATCCTCGCTAACTTCCACTGGACAGGGAAGTGTTGCGTCCTTTATATGGCGTTGAACATCAACGTTATAAAAAGGAGCGTGCATTGACACGTTGACGACGTTGATCACCTCCTCCACGCGAATGGGAGGCAGTATTTTCCGTTCTGGCCAAGAAGATGGGTGCTGTACGGGGGAAATCAGGTTTAGGCCCATGAACTTTATTGGTGCGGCTTCGGTTCGCTTGAATCGGTGGGAGATTTTTCATTTTGGCGGGTTTTGGGGCCCCCGAACGCTTCATATATTCAGTGAATCACTCGCAGCCCATATAGTTGGTAGGGTGGTTACCATCACAGCGCATGTTGGCGGAACTGAGTCGGGCCGTGTGCAATCAGCAGTGCGATGATTGAGCCCGCATTCAAGGTAGTTGTGTTGTTTTCTACAGTATGTGATCGTGTTCCCGTACTCCTGACATCTATGGCATTCCACCTCATCCTGGCTTCTTCGAGCAGTCTCCATCTTGACCACCTGCTTGTACAGCTTCTTGATGGTAAGAGCCTCCTTATTGTTGGCCGCCGGCTGCAAGTTAATGAAGTGAATATTTATGGGATCTTTGGTGACTTGCTGCTCGGATTGTGTACGTGGAGAACGGTATGACCCTGGCTCCGCAGGTCATCAATGAGCTCTCGGTTGAGTGTGGAGTGGTGGAGGCCTTTGACTACTATGCGGTAGGGCTTCTCCTTCTGCAGCTGGTATGAGCAGAACTAAATTTTTTGTTCTTCAAGTTTCTGTACGATGGCCCTATAGGTGTATTGTTTCCATGTTGAAGTTTTCATCATGAAGCCATTGTGGCCCTCCCCACCAGAAATCGGTAGATCTGTGGCTAGCATGCCTCAAAATGCGCAATCTGCTGGATTTTTCTTGGCGCTATTGTGGTGCCAAGCATCTTGTGGTATAATGCCAAGGATCTCCACCAAGGCAATGGTTGTATCGCACCAGGCATGTACATTAATATTGATGTTCATCAGCGCAGTTTTGATCAAGGCGACCAGTCGACTCAGCAGCAGAGCTCTACAGAGTTTCAAGTGCGGAAGAGATTGTTGCTTGACTGGTGTAACTCGTCATTTCGCAGCAAGTAACGTAACCTCTACATGACCATCTGGGTGTGTTATCTGACTGTAAGCAACAGCGGGAATGCCTGCAGTTCCATAGTGCCCGAAGAGTATCCAACATACCGAGGTACCGTGAGTTTTTTTAATGCAATTATATCCGTTCGATATTTTTGCCATTGCGCTGCCAAGTTCGGTGGGGACTGAGAGTCCCAACCCAAGTCATGTTCAAGCCATAGTTCTTGGAACAAAATCTTTAACAGAACGACAGACCAAGCGGATCCAAAATGGGAGAGAAGTCAGAGAGCACCTGTCATTTTAGATGCCAGTAAATTCAAAGCACATTTGCTATACAATCCTGTGTTGTGCCGAGAACATTTGCAGATGGAGTTGCCTCCATAGTGTCAATCCCATTTTCCCAGTTCGAGCTGTGCTTGTGACATAAGTTGTATGAGTTCATCTCATTATCAGATGGATGCTCTCTCCATAAGATTCGTTGATAGTTGCGGTGACCCATATCTGGCGAAACATTTAAACTATGTCAGCCGAAAATACAAAACGATGTATTCGGAAGGCATGTGGCATGTTGATGGCTCGACCCTGGTGTGTATGTATGTCGTCTGGTTTGAGTTCCCGCATGTGGCCTAGACTCTCAGAGTCTTGCATGAATTTTACATACCGCGTTTGCAGGTTTGTATCTTTATGTATTTGAATTAATTAGTTGCAACAAGTAAGAGGTTTTAGTCGGGATACCCTGAACCCTCTTAGTCCAAAACCAAATGCAGTTCGTGCTACGCGCTCGTTTGCTTTAGTAGCAATGAAGATAAATTTAAAAAAAAAAGTTTCCTTGGCAGGGTTCGAACTCGCAACTAACCGCACTACTTGCCGCCGCCTCTACTCAACAGCCAAAAAAAATATAAACAAGTATGAGGTTCTAGTCGGGAGCTCCCGACTAGAGGATACCCTGAACCCTATTTTTCCAACACCAAATGCAGCTTGCGATGCGCACTCGTTTGCTTAAGTAATAAGGATACATTTAAAAGATAAATTTAAAAAACAATACAATCGCAATTGCAATGCTGTTGATAGAATTCAAAAGAGACGCGCATGAATGTGTGTGTGTACATGTATACCGAAATTCTTGGAATATGCACTAGCTGCTGCTAACAACACGTGCGAAACCAAAACATACTACTTTTGTGTTTCTTAACCGATGTTAATGAAATTTTCGAAAGTACATTTTATTGTGCCATAGAATATTTGTGTGTTCTAAAAAAGTCTATAGCACTTAAATTGTGGGTTATATTGTGGGCAGCATATGTAAATTGGTTTATTTACTTGATTTATAGCTATGTGGTGGCAGCGGGGAGGTGGCGATAGCTATAAAATGAAAGATATTGATATATATGTACTACTTTAGAAGCTAAATTTAAAGTTTGGTGAGTCTAGCTCTTATTATTTACCAAAATTGCTCAAAAAACAGAATTTCGATATCGATTTTTATCGTTTACTTAGAAACGGGGCACGTTATCTAATATCGGAAACAAACTCGATCTGAGCGGGCACTAGGAGGACCTATAGCTAAAATACTCTGGTCTCTAGCTCTTATAGGTTCTGAGATCCTTGCGTTCATACAGACGGACAGACGGACGGACGGACGGACAGACAGACGGACATGGCTGGATCGACTCGGCTGTTGATGCTGATCAAGAATATATACACTTTATGGGGTCGGAGATGCTTCCTTCTGCCTGTTACATACATTTGCATACATTATACCCTTTTTACCCATTTTTTATGGGTTCAGGGTATAAAAATATTAAGTAGGACATCGTTGAAATTTTTGTCATTTGAGAAAGAGCTGGAGGCGTTAAACACAACGCGAGCCTTTGTTGAAGATTTCTTTAAACGACTTTCGTATTTTAGAAAGTGAGCGAGGGCGACGGATCTCGAATGTGCCAAGCTGATGAGATCAGGATTCTTGAAGGGTAACGTAACTATATATCTCCCTGGCTGATCCCTTTAGATAGTGAAAGTAAACTTATATTCGCATATGGAGTCTGATTCTTTTGCTAGTTTGGCTAGCAGATCTTCCACCTCCCAAAACTTTGTGAGAAGATCATCCAATCATCATTCTGGGTTAACCGAATACCTTGTGGAAAAGAACGAAATTCTCGCGGCATTTGAACTAGCTACTGGGCCAGTAAGAATCCAACCAAAGGCAGTGTTCATGCCAAGTAACGTTGGATTGTGTGCCGCCGAGGAGGATTGACGGGATGATGTCTGCTCCTAATAGCAGGTCAATCTGTGAGCACGTGTGGAATGAGTGGCTAACCAATTGGATGTTTGGTAGGTCCGTTAAAATACTGTTCGGGACCCGATATGAGGGCAAATTGTCACCAAATATGACAGAACAAAGGCGGAGCTTTCTATTCGGAACCTCGGTTTTGTTTAGGTGCCAATTATAAAATGTTGCTGAGATGGCTTGGCTTAAGCTGTAGAGCTTGAAAACAATCGGTGGGACTATCGATTATTTCAATGTTTTTGGTGTTTTGAGAACCATCGATGTTTTTTTAGGAACCATCGATGTTTTCGATGTTTTCCCAGGTCTTAAACTTTTAGAGCAAAAGAAAGCAACAAGTAAGTGAAATAATTTTAAATTGAATTATTTTTAATTTAGCCTGTTTCGATTAGAAATAATTTTGTGTTTGCTAAGTTGTTGGGTACAGAAGTGGATGGGAAGATTACAATTATGGAAAATTACGTGAAAAGAAAGTTTTAAATTGCACTTATATAGGGTATATATGTACATGCATTGCATGTGTTATGGCTGCTAAACACGTTTATTGTATTTTTGAATAATTATTCTATTGTATTTATTTAAGAAGTTACAACAACCGTGGCTGATCTTGAAGGCTCTACCCCAAAGCGCAAGCGGGAGACATCTGTTGCATGGCAACATTTTAAAAAGTCGAAAGACAACCAGACAGCCACATGTAATCGGTGCGGTAAGTTTTATAAAACTTCAGAAAACACAACAAATCTAATGGACCATTTGAATTGAAATAAGAGCTAGATAATGCAATCATGCGAATAAAAACATTAGACGTGCAGCTGTTTAGTATAGTGAATGACCAGGGCTTTAAGGAATTGATGCAAATATTAGACCCCCAGCAAGCCAAGCAAAATTCATTTGCGAAAAGTGGTACTTGCAAGTGAATATGCCACTCTAAAGTCAAAAATAAAAATGGCTTTGAATAAAATTGAAAGTGTCACCATCACTACAGATTGTTGGACATCGCAAGCAAACGAGGGCTATCTCACAGTGACTTGTCACTTTTTCACCGAGCAGTTTGAATTAAAATCGGCAGTATTGTCAACGAAGCGACTCTAAACCCAATTAATCACACGGCAATTAATATAGCGGAGTCTTTAACATCTCTTTTTATTAGAAGAAAACAGAAAACGACATAACAATGAAGAAGGCTTGCGAACACCTGAAGATAATAAATTTGCCTTGCGTAGCGAACACAATCAACTTATTAAAAAAATTAAAAAGCGGCCTGTATACTGCCATTGCTTACAAAATGCAAAAGAGTCGTCTGATTTTTGAACAGTAGCATAATAGCTTATGAAAGGTCAAAAAAAAACGGCACAAGTTGTGGAGCAGCCATATGGTTTGATTCAAGATGTTTCTACTTGCTGGAACAGCGCGTATTTTATGATACAAAGATTATTCCTCTTAAACGAAGAAATATCGTCAATTCTTTTGAATTGTCCAAAGTCTCCAAGTCCCTTTAACGCCAATGAAATTGGTATACTAAAAGAATTAATAGAAATTCTCGCTCCTTTTTTGGGGCAACTGTGCAAGTATCGGAGAACAAAACACCGACAATATCGCTAATAATACCAGACATATGCGAGCTATATCAAAAAATAAACATATTGCAATCGCAAATAAAATCAAAGGCAGCACTTGAGCAATTGAGTCAATCAGAAGGCGATTACCAGAACAATTTTCCATGTCAAATAGCTCACACCAGCCATCAGCTCCACCAAAACCACTAGCAACCCCTCTGTAGGAAAACAAACCTAAAAGAGCTTTTACTTTCTTGGAAAGTAAAATAACTCAGAAATTGCAACCAACACGGTCGGATGCAATCCCAACGAGCTGGGAGACTGAAATCCACTTGTACACCTACAAGTTTCAACCAAAAATTGTCATAGTTTTTTTTTTTCAGATAAATAGCGAGGGCCTTAAACCTTTGAGAGCTTTTTCTGCCAAATTTTTTTGCATTCGGCGACGTCCACAGATTCAGAAAGAACATTTAGCAAATCTGGTCAGATAATTTAAAATCGCAGGAGTTCGCTGAAGCCGGCAATAGTGGACATGTTATTAGTTTTAAGTAAAACTCGAACGAATTTAAATATTAGTATGATCTCACGTGAATTATATCGGAAAAATATTTTCTAAGAAAATATAATTTCGTTTTTTGTTAATATCACTAATGTCTTTTTATCATTATTACTTTTTTTCTTTTTTTAAAACATCGATAGTATCGATGGTCTCAGATATCGATATTTTTCCAGCTCTATTAACCTGGTCACCTGGTCAGAGCTGAACTTCGCTTTCGATCCCGAATCAATGAGCACTCGTGCCTTGTAACAAGTACCCAAATTACAAATGTTAATAACGGCAGTGTCTGGGAACACACCTTGTGCGTTTGATGCAAAATAGCTCTGCACATTAGAGGGGAAAGTCAACTGCGAGTTGCTAATTTGTGTCGATGGGACTGTTGCAGTGGGGGCTGTAGGGCTGCCACGATGCTGAAGTGTGTTGACTCGTGCAATCTCTTAACGCGAATTCCGATACAATGTACTGCATCCCACCTCCCGCCCAACCGACCGAGGGGCGCAGGCGTGTAACGTACGACACGAGTTGCAAAGTAAAAACCGAATACAAACTATGACTATATGTACAAATACAATTACAAATAAAAATAAGACTATCAACTTGCTAAATAGTTTAGAATAGAAGAGTGTTTACGGAGAAGAAAAGAGTCCGAGCAGAATACTCTGTAACGCTTGTTATAGTCATCACAGAGAACCCTGAGCGGTTTATGCAAGGCATAATTAGTTGAGCAAAATTGAAGCGATATGGGTGTAAAATTACGTGTTAGTCTAGTAGGGATAGAGAAATTTAATTGGCTAGTCAACACAGTAAAGATTTCACCGGTAATTATTGTATGAATAAATATTACACCCAGCATGGTTCTACGATTAGTTAAGGAAGGAAGGTTAATCATCAGAAGTCTGCTGGAGTATGCCGCTAACCGCACACGAGGATCCCAATTTAAACCATGAAGGGCAAACAACAAGAATTGTTTCTGAACGGATTCAATTCTGTCTTAATGGATAGAGTACTGTGGTGACCAGATACATGAGGCATACTCAAGTATAGGTCGTACCCAAGATATATAAAGGATATTTATCGTGTACGGATCGTCAAACTCCTTCGACCATCGCTTGATGAAACCCAAAACAATTCAGACCACGATCTTAGCATGAGAGTCGAATTTAAGTTTATGATCAAGGATGACACTTAGATCATTAACTTGATTAGAAGTACTGTTAACACGCTCGAGCGGTAAGCTATCAAGGATGTAAGAAACAAATGGAGGAGGGCTTCTATAGAAAGTCATTATCTTACATTTGGAGCAGTTTAAGTTTAAGAGGTTGGCTAGACACCAAGCCTGAAACGCATCAATGTCAGCTTGTAAGAGATAACATGATGCCATATATTTATATGCAAGGCATAACTTCACATCGTCAGCATACATTAGTACTCGAGAGTGAGACAGTATCGAGGGAAGGTCATCAATGAAAAGAGTAAAGAGTAGCGGGCCAAGATGACTACCTTGAGGAACACCGGAAGTCACCTGAATTCGTTTAGAAAACGAATTTCTGAAAAGAACATTTTGGGCTCTGTTACGCAAATACTCTGAAGTCCAGTTCCAGAGGTTGACTGGGAAGCCGAGAAGGCATAATTTATGAAGCAGCAAGCAGTGGTTTACAAAGTCGAAAGTCTTACTGATATCAGTGTAGATGACGTCAGTCTGCATCCTTTTCTTAAACCCATCAATTAAAAGCGAAGTAAAGTCAAGAAGGTTAGTGGTTGTAGATCTGCGCTTCACGAACCCATGCTGGGAAGGTGAAATGATAGAACTACATAAATATTGCAGTTGAGATGTTATTATTCTCTCAAAAGCTTTAGGTATAGCGGATAATTTGGAAATACCTCTATAGTTTTCGACATCGGACTTACTCCTTTTCTTATGGAGAGGGATAATGTATGATTCCTTCCAAATGGTCGGAAAAGATGAAGTGTTTACGGACAATTCAAAAAGTTTTAACACAGGTTAACATAATGCTGCAGCACTGTACCTGAGCACACAAGCAGGAACACCATCAAGGCCTGGTGAGTAAATCGGCTTAATAGTGTTAAGGTCGCTGAGAAGGGAACTTTCCGTAATAATGGGATTTAAGATGCTGTTTGACCTCTGTAACTGATAAGGATAAGGCTGATTTTTATTATACCTAGAACAGTATTAGCGCTCTCTTCTGCGAACTTAACCGAAGAAGGCAAAATAGATGTATTTCGTTTAGAATTGACAAAGGTAAAAAATTGCTTAGGATTATGAGAAAACTGGAGGCGACAACGGCGAAGGTAATCCTTATAGCAGATGGAATTTTGAGTAGAAAAAGTTGATCGGGCAACTGCATAACGGGAAATATCAGAGTGATATCCCGATTCCTTAAACGTTTTATAACACCTCGACTTCACATTTTTCAATTTCATAAGTTCACTTGAGAACCAGGGAGGCCTATCAGGCTTCTCTTGGTGATCAAGAGGAACGCAGACATCAAAAAACGAGTACAAGGTAGTATAAAATAGTTTAATGGCAACATCAATGTCTGCACAATTGTACAGTTGGGACCAGTCGACTTGCAGAATACGATCATTCAGTTTATGAAAATCAGCGTTTCGGAAACAACGGACAAGTTCAGCTTATTCCGATTCCTTGATAGGGACTCGGGCTGGTAGATCAATGACCATATACAAATTTGGAAGAAAAGGGTCTTCAGGAAGCGAAAGCGGATTAACCCTGTGCACAACACTGTCGATCGAATCCAACACGAAAATTAGATCAAGAGATCTGTTTCTTGAATTGCGCACACGATTAACCTGCCTTAAGGACATTTCATGTAGACTATCAATAAATTCGTTTGACGAAGACGGCAACAGAAAGTTTGAGTCTGATGGCGATGACCAATCGACATTAGGGAGATTAAAGTCCCCAAGAACTACTAAAAGGTCGCTATCAGAAAGTAGGGAGGAAATAGATTTAATATCATTAAGATGGGTTTGATAAGTGGACAAGTTAAATAGAGGGGGTATATAAAAAGGGTGTATGGAAAAACTTCCAGTATATGAACATGAAATAAAGATAGAAAAACTTCCAAATACAACTCTTACAGCCACCAATTCAATCTCTGAGATGGGAAGTTCGATGCGTTCCGACGAAAGAGCAGACTTGACAGCTATGAGTACTCCTCCTTCGATACAGGAAGCTCGATCACATCTGTGAGTGGTGTATTTGGAGGTAAAAATGGAAGAATCTGAGATGTCAAGCTTCAGCGAGGTCACAGTAAAAGCGATAATTTGAAAATTAAAAGCAATAAACTCTAAATACAGGTTAACAAGTTTAGATTTAAGACCTCTAACATTCTGGTAAGCAAGCTCGAAAGAAGAATTTAGTTTTTTGACGCAGCAACTAAAGTTGTTGCGCCACTAGAAACAGGTGGTAATAAAATAGGAGTCCGTTTTTTATTTTTGGCTTTATATTCTTTAACTATTAAGTTTTCCGGCCAAAACTCTTTACAACAAATGTTAGTAAATATTTCTGGCAGAACACCTATTTTAAAGTATGCAATATTAAAATAAATTTCTTAAATTTCTCCACCGTTATATCTGGGTCTTGAATTTTTGCCTGTATAAAGGCTTTTACATCATCTGATGAGAAGTGAGGGGCTAGCCTAGAAACAAAAATGTCTTTTCGGTGGAACACCCACTAGAGGCTTAGGCGCCACAGTTAGGACAGAGGGAACACTATTAGCTGTGGTACCTAAAACAGCCGGTATTCCGGACGACGAGCCTTCTAGCGGCTTCTCTAAATTTAATTGTTGCTGTCGCCCTTTCGGAACTTCTACGACAGCGCACGATACGGATAATTCGACTGGTTTTTCTCGTGCCGATGTCACACATTTCGGGACGTCTGTCCGCTTCTTTTTTGCTGCTTTGACCTTAATATATATATTATCTCATGAAACAATTCAGGCAGTTTTTGCTGTTTGAAATAGTTGGACCTATCATCAACAGACATATGCAGAAAATGAGGGCACAAGCTCATTAGGTGGTTCTCTATTAAGCGAAATTTGCAAGTTTGACCTTTAACGCTTACCTTGGCTTCAACGGAGCTTATCTTTTTTATAGGGGGCTCCATTGGTCGGATCTGCAGTGAACCTGTGCAGCTGTGCTAGGGTCATGCCATCTATCGCTCCAAGAGTGCGATAGCATTCTAATAGGAAAGAATTCAGATTGCTCCATATCGGGATGCCAACCATATTGTGCAACGATTGTTCCCACTGCGAAAGTGTAAGCTTGGGTAGCTTAGAGACGCACAAGTAAACTATGAGGCAATCCCAGTTCACATTATTTATACGGGAGTGTTCTAGAGCTGAGAAGCAAACTTGACTAACAGCCCCTTATTGTTAAATCTATCAGTTAAGGAAGGGTTAGAGCGGTCGTACTCTCTAATATATTTGTTTATTAAGAGAAGAGCTACAGCGCTCGTAATCAAAAGAGTAATGGTCATATTTCGCTTGCATGGCTTGCATGTCTGGCACGCTCAACTTGGCTTGGCTGAGAACTTTGGAACAGCGGTCACATTCCTTTCCACATTACCCTAAAGAGCACGGACTTCGCCTTAGCGGACCTTAAGCGTGTCGCTCTACACGCATACAAATTTCGGAGATGAGTTAGTTCTTTCCTCGAACTGACTCAGGCTGCAAGTCACGCCAATTAACTCACAGCGAACCACTTTTTTAATGCTGTAAAATGATAGATATTAAGGAGAAGTACCTCTTTTAATCGGAGGGTGCGGAAGTGATGCTGATCTTCTGTGCTGGGTTGTTGGAACGGAAAGTCGTTGCTTACTGCCTCTTTCGTTATCCTAAGGTTCCTCTTTCGTTATCCTAAGGTTCCTCCTAAGGTGCCTCGGACTTGGATAACAGCGGAGAAAGTAACATCCATTTTTTTACACCGGGAACCCATTGAATATAAAAAAAAAGGGATTAATACTTTTGTGCACATGTATGTTACAAGCAGAAGGAAACAGCTCCGACCCCATAAAGTATATATATTCCTGATCCGTCCGTCGATTTGTATGATTGCGTCGATCTCAGATTCTATAGAATCCAGAGACTTGAATTTTGAAGTGCCCTCCTCCTCCTATTGCTCGCGTAGTACTAGTTTAATACCGAAAATCGATAGCTTACCCGTTTTCAGGCAATCGATAAAAATAGATAAAACAAGTAAGAGGTTCTAGTCGGGAGCTCCCGACTAGGGGATACCCTGAACCCTTCAACACCAAATACAGCTCAAGCTGCGCGCTCGTTTGCTTTAGTAGTAATAAAGATAAATTTAAAAAAAACAAGGAAGAGGTTCTAGTCGGGAGCTCCCGACAAGGGGATACCCTGAACCCTCTTCTTCAGATAGGCGATAGGTATAAAATGAAAAATACTATATATGTAAATATATACTATTCTAAAAGCTATATGTCAAGTTTTGTGATTTTAGCTCTTATTATTTACCAAAATTGCTCAAAAACCAGGATTTCGATATTTTTATTTTATTGATTTTTATCGATTACTTGGAAACGGGGCAAGTTATCCAATATCGGAAACAAACTCGATCTGCGCAGGCACTAGGAGGACCTACAGCTCAAATTTTAAGTCTGTAGCTCTTATAAAATCTGAGATCCTTGCGTTCATACATACGGACAGACAGACGGACAGTCATGGCTAGATCGACTCGGCTATTGATGCTGATCAAGAATATATACACTTTATGGGGTCGGAGATGCTTCCTTCTGCCTGTTACATACATTTGCACAAATAAATTATTTAAAAATCACATTATCAGGGAAAATTGCTTAGGTTTTTATGGATATAGTCACAAAATGGGCTGTTATCGGTGCTGACTTCCGCCGGGCGGTCGTCTATTAATACGATACCATCGTTGACTACTGTGATCGTATTCAGATAGATGGATTGGGCAATGCCACCCGTATGTAAACCTTTGGCGCATGAGCCTTTGTCTGTTAGTTCATAAAACGTTGCAATAGTTGTTGGCCTGCGGCTTATGACCACGACTATCTCAGAATCGCACTCAACCACGGTGTTGTTAGATAGGAAAACTTGATATAAGGGTATTTAATAATGTGTACTACATCGATGAATTGAAAAACATTAATAGTAGTTACTTCTCATCAACAAAAACTGATTTTAAGCCTTCCTGGGCCTTAATGAACGGATTTATCATGTCTGATTTGGCAAGAGTGCTAGTGAGCATTCAATTTTGGATCTCGGTAATCAACATTCTATTTCTTGCTAATGGGACTCCAAGCAGGTGACCAGTATCTATTTCTTTTTTTTTGTGAATTTCAAAACATGTCGACAGTGTCAGTCAACCGATTTATTTGCTTTTGTGTCTGTGAATTTATTTTTATCTGTCTATTATTTGACTCTGTCAAAGGGGCCTCCCTTATGTTAATGTGTTCTAAAGTCCCTAGCGTCTGAAACCCTTGCCACGATTCTTAACGCGGTGCCTAAGAAATCCTAACTTCTTGCCATCCTATGGTGAATAGTTAGAGCGGAGAACTGGGTTCTAACGGGGGTCGTAGCTATCGAAAGTAACTTCTGCATGTGCGACCTACTGTTCTCAGAGAAACATCTCTCCATCTCCTATCAGAATGTAATCAGCGTGGGAATAGTTGGTGATCCCGGCGTGAACAAGTACGAGGAAAGTAAGCAACGCAGATAATTACCCAAATACGTAGAGTAAAAGTTACATGGGTGCTGGCTTAAATCTTAAGAAATAGCGCATAAATGAGTTAAAATTATAAACGAATGCCTATTTTGGGTTTGCCTTGTGTACCACCCTCCCTTGCTTCGACGGACAAAGAAGATGGATTAGATTCCCATGGTAAAACAAACCGATTATTTGCTTGATGACGTAAATTGGCCACTTATGAAGTGTAATTAACTTAGAATAGCGACGAAAGTGAAAGCTAAATTGAAGGAAACAAGTACCTTGGGTACCGGGCCGCTAATCTTGCTTCTTACAATAATCACTGGCTGGTTAAGGCGAGAGCTGCCATTTAAAGGCTTGAAGATTTTATAGGCGGGGGTGACTGCCTGACGCCATGGGACGTAGGCTTCATTTAAACCTACAAATTCTGGCAGACATTTGACCATGTCTAAGGGCTCGTGACATTTGATGCCTTCCATGACCTGAACGATTTCATAAACCTCCATTTCCGGCAGCATTATGCTTCTAAGTCTACCTGTAAACTCTCTTATCTGAAGTTATTACGGATATGATCATTGTGTGCCGCTTGCCCAACTAAGGCGCTAAAAACTGCCCTGTGTATAACTGCATGCTGCTATACTGAATACTCCTTATTTAATCTTTCATAAGCTTTTGGTGCTTGGTGCAATATGCACATTAACAGCTCTGTATTATTGAAATAAGATGGAACGCCTTTGTAAATTGAAAAGTCAATGGCCGTTAAGTTCTTGTCAGTAGCCCATTAGTATCCATGATGCGACGAGAGACTGACTGCAACTGTCTGATACCTAGCTGTGTTATCTGAGCTATGTTCGTAATATTGCAGGTGCGTGTAGATTACAATAGCTAGACTATTAGAGAGGTATTTGGCGGTACGAAGCTTAAAGCCAAAAACCTTGAAATAAAAGTGACTTTTCCAATTCGACTTTCCTGAACCTATTGGCGTTCTAAAAGGAAACATGGAAAATTTATTGGCAAACCCCAAGCGAAAGACTGGTTTGATTGTCGATTGCTCTGGTCATCCCTATCGTAGATGACCGGCAATCGAGAACCATTTACCCACGTCCACTAATCCGTTTCTTTTTCTTCGCTCGAGACATCCTCATTCCCTACGTGGACTTGGAGTACAACGCAGATTGACCTCATGATCCTCTGGAACAACACTGAAGCCAAGATGGACCTAAAGAGCACTTCAGATAGGAAAACGATCGATTGTTTGACTAGACAAAACGAACTCAGAGGCTTGATGCCGCCGTTGTTCTGCCCACTGCTGCTCCTTGGGGTCCATCCTTCTGGTTCTGCACCAGGACAAAAATGCCGGGGATCCGCCGACCACTCTGGTTCGAGAGCTTCGTGGACCAGCCTGGCGCTCTCGACGTGAATTCCTTTGGTGCTGGAACCAATTGTTTCAATTTGTTCTTTATTTAATGGTGTTTTCTTAAGTTGTTGTTGTTAAAGTTATAATTGTGTACTAAAGAATTTTAATTATTATGGCGGCGGGATAAACTTCATAAACTTTTATATTTTGGATCGACACTTTTTATACCCTGAACCCAATTAAAATGGGTAAATGGGGTATAATGTATTTGTGCAAATGTATGTAACAGGCAAAATAAAGCATCTCCGACCCCATAAAGTATATATATTCTTGATCAGCATCAATAGCCGAGTCGATATAGCCATGTCCGTCTGTCTGTCCGTCCGTCCGTCCGTATGTATGACTGAAAGGATTTCAGAACCTATAAGATCTAGAGACTTGAAATTTGGAACGTAGGTTACCGTTAATCGATAACTTGACCCGTTTTCAAGAAATCGATCAAAAAGAAATATGAATCCGGTTTTTTGAGTATATCTCTTAGGTTTTTAAGAGCTAGAGTCCACAAACTGGACAAATAGCTTATAGAATAATATATATTTATATATATATCAAGTATCTTACATTTTATAGATATCGCGCAAATTGCCAGAATTTCTGAATACATGTAAATACACACGTTCGTACACGTCTTTATTGAATTTAAACTTAACCAAGTGCGTTTGCGCACAACAGTCTTTTACCACCACTCAAATTCGACTCCCCGTTGCCATGGCTATCAACGAGATCGATGCAGAAATCTGCTTACGCATACACGCAAATTTTCGTCAGTTGCTGCCCATGGGTACAACTGTATATGTCGGTCAACGACCGTGAAAGGCCAAGGGCCTCCTAAAGGCACGGGGTTTCGCTCATCCCCCTCCGGGCGAATCGGGAGGGAAATCGCCAAATTTCTCCCACCTTTTTCGCTCAATGCCGTAGATCGCATTTACGAGATTCTCTACGCTCACATGAGCTAAGTGTTATCAGTAGGGGACTACAATTTTATATAGCTCTATGGTAATACAGCAATCGGTCAAATTTGGTTTCTTATATAAAAACGTCATTTAGCAATGTTTGTAATCGTATTTAGTCTTTAGCGGGAAAAAGACATGCCTCTTTCTTGTTGTATTCATATTTCTTTGTTGCTTGTGGCAATTTTGCATTTTATTTGATGTGGCTTATAGTAACAATAAAAATGTTTTTATTCTTCAAGATTATCTAATAAAATTTTTTGACTAAAATAATTTAACAAATGGTTTTCACTGACCGGTAATATTGTATGAACTAAATTTTAGGCTTGCCGGTTCATGTTGATCATAATACTCAACAACAATGAGGTATAAGCACAAAAAGTTAGCAAGCCGTCTGTATTGTTTCTTCAAGAACCTCCCAGTTCAATCACTATCAGACTGCTATCGGATCTTGGTGTGCATGCCCAAGCAATAACCCATTGAGCATAATAATAATAATGAAAAGACAATAAGGCCAGCAAAATGCCTATCTTTGTGTGTTTTTATTCTTCTTTCTTTTTAAATATAAAAAAATCAAACCAAAACCAACCAAAGAAACATATAGTTTGAAAACTGTACGGAAATGTTAGTTTTATTTGGTAAACGACTGGAATAAAGATGCCTCGCCAGTATATGTATTTACCATATGTGATGTATTTTCACATGTGATATATTTTTACATGTGGTAAATACATAAATAACATTTGTTTTATTATATGAAAATGACAATGCTGACGAGCTCAACGCTGTAAATGGGCTAATAAACTTGCTGTATCTTCTTATGTTAGCTCATCTTGTAAACCATCGATGTCGGCCATCTTGTTGGACCTATGTTTAGAAAGTCAATCGTCGCCACCCTGGCTGGAGCTTTGCGACTTGGAGCTGGAGGTCATATTATACATTCCATCAAGATCCTGGCTGCGCCGATACCTGTGCGAAAGAAAAATGAGTTATCGACCAGGACTCAGACTTCCATGTTGTTATACCTACGTGCTTACAGACTTGCTATAAGAGGATATAGCTGGGCTTTCTGGGTTGTTGCTATTGTAGCTGTTACTGTCATTGTCAGGCTCGTTAATGTTCGAGTTGTTGTATATATCGCAATTGTCTAAGAACTCAGATCGTATAAACGTGTTTAAATCATTATCATTATCATTATTATCTACGTAGTCTTGCTCGTTATCCCGTTCCTGCTGCGACTCTACCATACATAGCCACTGCGAGTTGTGGTTACGAAACTTTTCTAGCTGTGGGGGACAACAAAATAGTAATGATGTTGTTGTTAACATGTTGATGTATATAAGAGAGTAAGAATAAACTTAAGGATATTTTTACTATGTGCAAGCATATGCATTTATCAGATATGAATGTACTTAAAATTGATCTATTACTATATATAAATAGCCCTCTTCCGACTAATTGATGAAAGTACAGCCTAAAAAGTAAGAGCTGGCAAGCAAAGTAACCTTTTTTGAACCGTAACAATATTGGATTTTGACCATAGGGATTAAAACTGAAGGATAATGGTAGTAATCTGTTTATAGAATTGTATGTAATAGGCAAAAGGAAGCATCTCCGATTTATTGATTAAAATTTGAATTGATCTAGAAATTTTCACATTTACGTGTATACTAACATACTTTTTAAGCAATATTGTGGGTTAAGTTTACAGACACCATTTTTTTTATACCATATGTTCTCAAATAGTATGCCTCACCCAAAAGTACACCCTTTTAGGCCAAGCCTAATGTTAAGGAACCAATTAAACTATAGATTTGTTAGTATTAGTATATTTTGAAACTAATTTTTTACCATCTGAGTGTACGGGCACATTGTTTTTGGCTTGTTGCCGCCATTACTTAAGTGAAAATCTCTTTACTGTCGTGAGTTAGAAAACTGCGGTAACATTCTTAGGGAATATACATATAATTTCTAAACTATGTAATTGATTAAAAAAAAAAAAAAAAACTGCAAATACTTGCACTACATACGCTGACTCCATCAACATCGGGAGTAACATGACCAGGGGCCAGGCGTAAGCCTTGCAGTGTTCAAACTGCAAATTCCACCTTCACTTGGCACGCTACACCTAATATAAATAGCAGATCCAAACGCCAGATTATTCTATAATGCCAATCAGTTAAGCTGCGCTATCACAATATTAAAAAAGGTTGGTGGTCTCAGTCTACAGTATACATATAATGTATAATATAGTGAGAGCAGTTACAAATGTGTAAGTCGGCTTCGCTATTAGAACATAACCACATTAATATTTTTTTTAATTTATTTATTTAAACTCTGTCATTGGACAGAAACAGTAAGTAAATTTAGATTGCTAAAATTAAAATTAACAGGAAGAAAAAGATTCTAGAGAAACCTACTATTATATATTATTTATTCCGTATGTTAGGTTGAAGTTGAACTTATTTTATTTATGTATCCGGTAGATCTTCCTACTGCTTACGATCAGCCAGGACATTCGTTGTGTTTTTAATTTAAGATGCTGCCGTTTTGCTTTAATATATTTATTTCTATGTAAGAGATCGATATACAAGCTATGATACTTCACACAGCTGCTTTGCGGAACTGCTAGGCCGGTAAAAAACTTCTGGATAATCGCCCTTTCTTGGTGCAAATTCTTCTTCTATAATAGATAACATGGTGCAGGTCGCCGTTACCTTATTTTGTATAGGATGATTTTATGATAAACTCGATCAAACTCGGGTTGAACGTCGAGAAATGATGCAGAACCCTATTTTTTTCAAAGGCTGTTATGATTTGACAAATATCTCCGAGGCCTCTTCTAAATCCAACTGTTGTTTAGGAATGGTAGCAAGTTCGTCCAAAACTGGCAACATTTTCTTTACAAGTAATTTTTTTATAAAGTGATGACAATATAGGCTAATAGGACGGGAAGACGGAGTCAAAAAGTAAAGTTAGACGAGATCTTGCATCCCGGTTTGCTTGGCTTATGGATCATGATTATCTCTGCGAATGTATTTTGGAGGGAGATTTTTTATGGTTAAGCCAACAATTTTGTCCGAGCCCGGTAGTTTTTTATTGTTTATGCATTTTATCTCTGTTGCAACTTTCTTAAACCGAAAGTGACTATCAATTCTTATTTTCTCATTTGGCAGGGAGAGTTAAGAAAGCTTTCTACTTTCCTTTATATTAAAGTGTCAGTGTTCGCACATAAAAAAAAAATAAATATCATTTGTCTGAAATAAAGAGTTCAAATGCTGCCCAAATGCCATTTCTTTTACGAACTATTATGTTGCTCTTATCAGGTCGTTCAACACATTTAGTCGCTCTCTTTAGATTGTGCCCGTTGTTGCACTAATCGAGGTCTTGATTTCCTATGTTTGCAGCGACAGATTTATTTTTCGAATCAGACAGCAATTTCGTTTTTGCCTATAGGATTGTAACCGAATTTCAGCTGAAGTTGAGGCGACTTATACATACAGCAGTCTACCTCCACTTCTGTTTTTAACGAAGTTTCCAACTTAATAGTTGTTTCTTTATAGTTTTGTCTGTTGTTGCAGAGTTTATTTTGTATGGTTTCAATAGTATATGAGCTATAGTACCGTACGTCACTATTATTGGAGAATGGTCTAAACAAAGATATAAAACATTTTGCGCATGTATGTATAGATTTGATCTCAACGGTGGCAGCTTGCATGGCGTATTCTCTGGTGCTGTCCATAATTTTAAGCTTTAGACAATTTTTAATGAGAATAGCAGCGTCCCCAGGAGCTCTACCAACCAGAATGTCCACTCTGACAATTTCTTACATGTTTTAAATATTATCATGATATCTTAATCGGTTACAATTTTGAGAATAGACTTATTTCAATTACATGGTTGGAAAGCCTATTGGCATTCCATATTCTGATGTTAAGATTTCCTTGCATAACTAATTTATTATCACATGATCATGTTAAGTAAATTATTAGTGAGTTTTAATTAGTTTTCTATTAGATGTTCTATTCTCTCAAGTGAGATATTTATATCCTGAAGTAATTTGGATATAGGTTTTATTATTGTTGGGTTGAGGCTGATTCATTTGGAGCAAAACTTTGTGATATTCCGTAGACGTTTTAAGGACCTTTATGAACTTCAAGACCGTTGACACATTTTCCCGGTAATTACTTGTCTTTGGGGCAACTGTTACTTCGATGTCTATGAGTGTCTTACACACCTTATAAATGTAGCACAATAAGATTTTGTGTGTAAAAAATCCTTTATAACAGTAGCATTTCACTTGGTCCTTGGTTTTGCGAGGTGGCCCTATATTGACAACAGTATTACTAATGCGCTCCAGATTATACATATCCCCAATGTTATGTTATATCTGACAACATGACTTTTCCACCCTACTTCAATTTATATTAATGCTTGATATCATCTTTAATTATCATTTCAAGTGTTTCGTTCTCGTCATCTTCGTTCCTATTTTTATCCGGTATGCTTTAGCAACTTTGTAAGAACTGGTGCTCGGTGTAGTGTCCAGAGCATTTTCTTGCCACTGTAGGTGATGTTTGGTTTAATCATTTCTTTCGTTTTTTGTTTTATCTCTGCCAATGCCAAACTGTTGGGTCTTCTTTGTTGTCACTCATGTTGAAGCAACAGAGTGTCAAAAGTTTATTGATGCTTATCAGTAGTCAATGATTTGTTGCTGCGTCACAGTGAGAGAGCAGATAAGCAATTAATGCATTCAGACTGAGGGCTAAGACGAAAACAACAAAGTTTAGCAGAACTAGATAAAGTAAAGGCACGTAATCGAACGCGACTACCATATTCATGCCATCCAAATATTTGTATATGTTAACCACTGACTCCCAGGGAGAATGGCCGCATAGAGTTGAAGCACTGTTTTAGTGGTGCCTGTGGTGGTACCTGTTGGTGCTGCCGACGCTGCAATGTTTTACTGCAGCAACGATGACAGCGCAGCCTACGATCCTTTAACAGTAACTAATAATAAAAACATAACAAGTAAGGGTGCCCTAGTCGGAAGTGCCCGAGTAGGGGGCCTAAACCTTTTTCTACCTACATCAAATGCAGATCCCGCATTTCAATCAATACAACGAGGTGGAGAAAAATCGCACCTTATTGACAAATACGGTCAACCTGTCGTACGATTGTGCTTTAGGGAATGGTATGTGTGAGAAATGTAGAGGGGACAGCCTCCGGGCATTTATCTCCGGGCTTTGGAGAAATCTGACAGATGCGCTGTGTGCGGCGCATCCCCCAGATTTGCCACCCACCCTGGCAGGGAATAGAGGCAATTCATGACAAAACAAGTAATCCCAAAACAATACACGTGAATCAGAATCCGCAGAGTCAATGGATGTAGACGCTTCTATATCAAAGTTCAGGCACCCCACTGCCCATCAGAAACAACAAGGTTTGGAGAAGCAAAGCTTAAATCCGTGGGCAGTAAAGCAGTAAAGCGAGTAAAGCATGAAGCTCAAAGTCCGGGGCTTACGACAATGTGGCATCAGAAATGGCACACGAAATAAAAGATAAATCCGAGTACGTGGATGAAGATATGTATTAAATTTTTAGTGAAAGGTCCCTTAAATCCTTTATCGAATCCTTCCCATAATTAAAAAACATGGTCCGTGTAGATTCCACTTTATTCACGGATTAAAAAAATCTCACAAATATGCGTGTTACAAATATTTGGCAGAGGCAGCCCATAATTGTATTCATGCATGCACTTTGAAACTCTTTGTAACAATCATAAATGTTGCCATTGACAACAATAATATATTCAAAACATTAGCGGAAGTCAGTGACACGATCAAATATCATATGATCGGCCACTTGAGGGTTGACCGTCTTACTGCATCAGTGCTGACCATGCAGGCCAGAGGAGAATGCCCGGGACCGCTGTCTACGAGAAGTACAGAGCTGCACGCACACTAATATTTTAACGTAACAATATACGTATGAGTACTTGCACCCTTTCAAAGGGATATTACTAGATGGTGTTTCCAAAGAGTCCATCTAAAACTAAATGTAACCATGACAACGATAGTAATCAAGTACCGTGAGGGAAGTTTGAAAAGAACTATGAATAGTATGTGAAACTGCACAGAGGTTAAACCCAATGATCCTGAATACCCGTTGGAATATCGAGAATTAATCAAAAGAATTGTAATAGTTTAAACAATAATAAAATTATGTTGTAAATTTTTTGCATAAAGGGACATAGTAATCTATTAGCATAATTATTATTATTTATCATACAATTACAGATTGTTGGCTTATTTGAATTATATTCTTGCAATTTAAAATAAAATAAAAGCAAAAATTTAAAAAAGTGCTGATAGTGCGTTAACGGGACCCGTCTTAAAACACAAACCAAGGAGTTTTCGATATGTGCAACTTATTGGGATATAAATCTAATTTCGTAATTATCTTTACTATATATGGGATTAGTTTTTTAACTATTCATAGTTAAGTAACGTAGTATAGTGATATTTACATTTTTTTTTGTGACTAATTGGACCGTATCTTAAGCATATAGGCTGTGACCAATCGAACCATCTTGTAGCTGGTTCTTTCCGAAATTTTCACCAGGAAAGCTAGTGCATTTGTATAAAATATTGTTATCTGGTAAAGCGAATGATAAGAGAATGATTAGCCTCAAGGTCGAAACTATCTTAACAAACGTTAAATGGGTAAGAACCTTAACTTTCGTTATAAGAAGTTTAAGCTTATAATATAATGTGCCTAGTGAGCAGAATTGGCGATGTGGGATGAACCAAACGTAATTCATACGTTGGTTGCTTAAAACAGCACAACGGTGATCATGAAAATCGAAATCTGCTTAGGAGTGTGTAACAACTCACCTGTCGGAGCCCTTAAAAAGGATATCGCTTATGTTTTACAGCTAAAGTAGATAGCTTATACTACTTGTAATTTACATTACATGGTACATATATTTCTAATAATAGCAAATAATCGAATGAAACCTTGGAGGAATAAAGTGGAGAAGGCTTTCGTGTGAACAGTTGTTGATCACGAGTTAGTTCAAGGCTTACGTCGAAAATTTTCAAGTAAAGAAAAGTCAACATATATTTTGACATCCACCCCATTTTTATTATAGACTTGAATAGTTTAGAACGAAATGGAATTGCGGCTCCAAATCCTTAACCTGTTGAGTATCCGTCTGATTTTAAATGTGGGCCACGTGCTCATCCTGGCAACACGAACGACTATAAAAAAGCTGTCAGGAGGTATCTGGAGAGTTATCTTTTCTGTTTTATATCCGTACGACCATTGAATTCTTCTGCAGAGTGATATGGTAGATGGGCTAGAAGAGCATGATATATACTTTTGAGTCGTGATAGCCCTAGCCGGTGTTGACGCAATGAAATTTCTGTCCAGTTGTCTTAATGGCAAAGTGCAGAAATTCAGGTAAGCGAGGGTCAACGGCGGAAGTGCCCTTTTGTGTAGGCTTGCACACGTGTTCAAGTCTGAAGCGCACGAAAGAATGGAAATACCTTGGCATTCATTTCACTGCATTTGGGAGGACTCGTTACAATCCTTCAAAGGATATTTTTCCGAAGCTGGAGAGATTGACGCAGTACCCCTAAAACAACAACGGAACTAATTTACCCTCAGAACCGTCCTGATTCCACAGCTGAATCACAAGCTAACCCTTGGTAGTGTGTCAGTCTGAGAAAAATTGTCATTCGGCCATTCGTCAGGAAATGGATAAATCTTTCATTGGACGTGTCAGTTGCGTTCTTCTATGCCCCTTACTTTTGTGGGGGTCTCAGGATTCCTTCGATTCGCTGCAAAGCTTCTATGCTGCACACAAAGAGATTAGCGAGTGTTAATTGAGCACATGTCTGTTGATTGGAATAACCTACATGAAGCGGTCGATACGCTCCCTAACACGGCTGGGTAAGTCAACCCACGCGTCTAACAAGTGGTAAAGCTTATTTGACAGGGATCAAGCTGCGCATAAATGCCCTACCTACGAGATCTCTAATGTCGCAAGGAAGGCGCGAGTTGAATCGGCAGGGTCGTGGAGGTTGTGATTCTCTCGAGTCGTTAAATCACATCCTGCAAGAAGGGCTCTCTTCTCCGTTCATACCAACCCAATCGAAGTCGTCTCCGCAAAACTTAATTAGCGGGGTATTTGAAGTTATTAATTCGTAACATGTTTGAGAGCTCCGTGTATCCTGAACGCTGCTGACATGTCATCAGTTCCAGAGTGGTGTTAGGGGGAGTATTCAGCTATAAGATATTCATGTTTTACTCTGAATATCATCGTGGCTTACATTTAAATTCTATTTACGATTCCCATAACTTGCTTCCTTGGCATAATATCATAAAAGGTACAAAGAAATCCGGACCGGACCGGACGAATACTATCGTCCTAAGAAATATAGATGGGGCGTAGGTGCTGGAAGGACCAGTCACTTCAACAGCCATAATTAAAACAAAAAAAAAAAACCCAAAAAAAGCCAAATATCTTAAGTAATTAATGGCGCGCATAAAATGATTAACGAGATTCCTACTTTCCCTATATCCTGGACTCGAGGCCTCTAAGTGCTAACCCTGGGTGATTGTTCAAGTTGGCATTGGACAACCAGCTAATTCGAGCGGCGAAAGTTACTAATTGTGTAAGTTTCTAATTTTCTGTAACACAAGTCTTGTTATAACCTAACTCATCTAATAATATTATTATGGATATTCTTAATTATGTATATTTTATATAGATAAAGTATATTGTTAATTTAAACAAGTAAGAAGCTCTAGTCGGGAGTTCCCAACTAGGAGATACCCCGAACCCTCTTCTAGCTACACAAAATGCAGCTCGCGCTACGAGCTCGTTTGCTTAAGCTTTAATAAAAATAAATGTAACAAAAAAAAATATATATATGATAGTCCCCTCGATAAGACTTGAACTTGTAACAGACAGCACTACTTGCAACCGCCTATACTTAACAGCCACACCAACAATTGCAATGCTGTTGATAGAATTCAATACAGACACGTATGAATGTGTGTGTGTTCATGTATACAGAAATTCTTGGTATTTGCACTAGCTGCTGCAAACACTTGTGAATATAAGCAGACGTTTTCTTCTGTGTTCTATCGATAGAATTCAAAGAAGACGCGCATGAATGTTTGTGTGTACATGTATACAGAAATTCTTGGAATTTGCGCTAGCTGCTGCTAACACGTGCGTACATAACTTACGTGTTTCTTAACCAATCTGAATGAAATTTTCGACAGTACTTTTTATTGTAGAATAGAATATAGAATATTTGTGTATTCTCAAAAAGTCAATTGCATATAAATTGTGGCTTAAATTGATGGGCAATACAAGTTGGATAATTAACTTGATTTATAGCTTTGTGGTGGTAGCGGTGAGGTGGCGATAGGTATAAAACGAAAGATACTTGATATATATATACTATTCTAGAAGCTACATGTCAAGTTTGGTAACTCAACCTGCTTTTATTTACCAAAATTGCTAAAAAAAACAGGATTACGATATCGATATTTATCGATTACTTGGAAAGGGGACCAGTTGTCGAATATCGGAAACAAAAAACCTCGAACATCGTAAAAAACACATTACATTTTTTGCACATGTTACATTTTTGTGAATGTAAAATATATTGTTTCTTATGGGAAAACCTACAGGCAACGTACTTTACATATTATAATTTTAAACAGTAACAGTTAAGCTAGTAATAGTTAAATATTTCTCTATTAAGTCTTTACGCTCACACAGTCGGTGCAGCTCCAAAAATTGTAAATAATGCCAACTTATCAAAACGGATTCAGTCGGTGCAGCTAAAACGAATATAAATAAAGTGAGTCACTCGCCAGAAAGAAACTGTGGATAACTTCTGAGGCGATGCAGTGGGAACTGCTTAATCGGATATAAATAAAGTAACTCACCAGCCAATCCCTTATTGGCGGTAGCTTGGGCTTAACGGTAACGATGTTATGAAAAATATGAAAGTTTCATTACAATAAACAGCTGATATAGCAACGAAGGCAAGCGGTAACTTTAAATTAGAATTTTGTATTTTACTAATCCGTCAGTTTTTAACATTTAAAGATGGCCAAATCCCGCAAAGACTCCATTAAATGGAGCCCCTACTTCGACGTCGTATTATTTTACTTTTGGAAGGAAAACTTTGGGTTGCTTAGGTAAATCCGGCTTTTACTTTGCAGCCTACATAAGTTAGAGGTGCGAGAAAGTTCACAGCCTAGAAATTCTAACACACAAATTATGGACGTGGCACAGTTACATGCTTTTATAGCAACGGCAGTGGGCACTGCGTTGGAGGTCCAAAGGGACGAGTTATAAAAGGAAAATACAGGAGCTCACAAAACGAATAAAAAAGGTGTATAAGGCGGAACCCGAGAGAAAGGTGTTTGAAGATGAGAAACTGGCAGAGACTATACTTTGCGAAGAAACTCTCGCCGTTAAAAGGTCTCACCCAGAAATGAATAGGGCACAAGAACACTATGAGTCTTGACGCCAAATGCATATTGACTTTATAGCAATTGTAAATGGTGCTCGTGCCATTATCAGACGGTGCTCATTATAAGAAATAAAATAAGTGGCACTGCTGAAAACGGCACGAAGCTTTATTTTGATGCCATTATAGCTAGCTTGGATTTAACTTTTGCCGACAAGCGACCGGTTCACTTGATTGAGCAGGAACTTGGCAGACTCAGGCAGGGTTATATGAGCCTCTTATAGTTCTATGACGAGGTTGAGAAAAGCTAACCTTATTAACAAATTTAACTATCATGTAGTATGATTTCTTTCTGGCACAGCACATGATTAATAAGCAGGCGAAGGTATGAAGCGCCTGGTCTTAGATTTCCGGAAGCTCAATCAAAAAATCATGGCAGATACCTGGACCTGAATAATTTACGTCACATCTCTATGGAATAACAACCTTAATATTTATGCGGACCATCAGCCACTGATATTCGCTGTCTCCAGGGAAAGATAACCATGTGGCGAATATATTTTACAAACGGCACATCAACGCGTTGAAGACGCACCACGGTCATACGCGGGTACGATTTCCGGTAAGCTTTTCTCGAGTTACGCGAAGAGGCTGCTGGGAAACCATTGAACTGATTCAGAAACCAGATAGTAATGGAAGAGGCACGTTTCCCGTTAAAGCGAACCTTCGTCCTATATGGTGAGAAGATCCGGCATCATATATATTTCGAAAATTGTGATTCCATTATTGACACCGTGAAATATTAATATTAAATACCATATATTACGAGCTGCAGATATCGAGATGTTCCCCTCTACATAGTTTTGGTACTGCAAAACAAGAGTGTCCGATATTTTAAACTAGGATAAGCAAAGAAATATTGTGACAACAGAAAACAATCGCGCTCCCAGGGCGTGACAACTATTTTCCGAAAATGGAAAGGTTGGCCTCAGAAATCGTAACAAACCGCAAAATGTGTGCAAAGGCCAAATACGACAGACATCCCAAAAGCCAAGAGCTCGGCGCTACCCGTCATACCATATACGGGAAATTATTCACATCGATACTTACTCGACTGACGGGAAATACTTCCTCACTGCCCTTGATTAGTTTTCATAATTCGCAATGATACATTCTATAGCATCACGTACCACCTCAGATATAGAAGGGTCACTTTTATAATTAATCAACGCCTTTCCTAAGACCAAAACAGTTTACTGCGACAACGAAGCAGCTTACAGTTCTGAGACAATAATGGATATGTTGAAAAAGTCCTACAGTATGGAAATAGTTAACGCTCCACCTCAACATAGCACGAAAAATGGACAAGTGGAGTGTCTGCACAGCACCTTAGGTAAAATTGGGAATGTGCTTGTCAATGCAAAGAGGGACGTCGTTGAAATCATACTACAGGCAACAATAGAGTACAACCGTTCGTACCACTCGGTCGTGGACAGAATGCCTGTTGAAGCTATACATTCAGCATCACGCGATATAGTAGAAGACATAAGAATAAGAATCCACAAACCGCAACAGTTGCTGCTAGATATGAACAACCTGTCTAAGTGTTGGTAAAGACCAATAAAAGGCCTGTAAATAAGCTCACCCTCTTAAGCGTAGAAATCATAAGAGGCTCTAGTCTGGAGTTCCTGACTAGGGGATACCATGCACCCTCTTCTACCAACACCAAATGAAACTCGCGCTACGAGCTCCTTTGCTTAAGCGATAATAAAAATTATCTTAAAAAAATAAACAATTGACATGCGTTGTTTTTTATTTACGTTTTGTTTTTGATTTTAGTAGACCACCTCGGGCGCGTCCGTAATCATCTGCCGTCACTTTATTACTTTCATATGGTCTTGATGCTAATGCTACACGACGACCAACCCAAAGCTGCAGAAGCATTTAGGTAGCTAGGCTAAATGTCAAAATGTTTGATGCGTCCCTCAACGGCCCTCCCGGCCCTGAAACATGGTTTCGGAATTAGGCAATACTGCGATCCTGGCGATTGGACGCGTTGCCTCTCCAGTTGGTGTTTTGAGTCTATCTGCACGAACCAAGCCATCAGGTCCAGGGTACGTCTCGATGACTTTTGGTAAGATCCATGCTGCGGGGGTGTGTGCGACTCCTTAATCAGCACAACCTTTCTAGAGGATACGTTTGGGGATTTAACATTCCACTTATGACGTTATAAAGTGGTCAGATACTCCAAATGCCATTGTTTCCAAAAGCATTGCAGCATGGCCTTAGATTTCTGCCAATAATCCAATCTGTTTGCTGGGACTTGTTCTAAATTCCCTTCTGGAACCATATTATAGAGTCGTCCACTCAGAAGGTGAGCAGGTGACAAATATGTCAAGTCGGTGCCCGGTGTTTTATACAGTGGGCTAGAATTAACAACGGTCTCGATTTGTGCTTAAAAAGTTAGAATCTGTTCCAATGTGAGAGTAGCTTCACAACTTCACTGGTATGCGATATGATAGTGTTGTGCGTCTGCGATGTTAGAAACTCCTCCATTTCATTCAGCGCTCTCCTTGTGCGACGAAGTGCGTCCAAAAAGGTATTTGTGCTGAGATCTGTAGCTAGCTTCAAGTGAAGTGCAGAGGTAGCTAGACAAATGAAAAAGCAGCTGTAGCCCTTCTCCCTGCGAGGATGGCGTCCCTTATAAACCTAGGGGGTTATGGGACCGGCGTAATCGCAGCCAGTGTTTTCAGGTGGGAATGCTTGTCGGACCCTGACTGTCCAGTATCCAGTATCGTTGTCTAACGATGACAAATAGTGCTGAAACTTGTTGAGTGCAGATGCATATAGTGCTCCTGTTCTAGGATGAGTTTCGTGACACGATGCTTCTTCGGTAAGATGATCGGGTGTTTTGAGTTGCTTAAGCGTCCACCTACGCGCAGGAGTCCAAAATCATCAATGATCGTAAGACGTAAGCCACGATGCGTACAAGTTTTGTCCAGGAGGAGACACGGTTGATCAGCTCGTCAAGTAGAGATGGTGCAGAATTGCTAACTTCTACAATTAACAATGACATAGTCATCACTTCTTCCCGAATACGGTTATCTGAAATGAAAAGAGAAGTTTGTGCAGAGTGTGTGTTTTCCATGTTGAAGGTTTCATCATGGAGCCATTGTGGCCCTCTCCACCATAGATCGAAGTTGAGCAGATCTGCGGGCAGCATGCCTCGGGATGCGCAATCTGCTGGGTTTTCCTTGGTGCTAACGTGATGCCAAGCATGCCGTGGAATAATACCAAGTATCTCAGCGGTGCGGTTGGCGACGAACGTTTTCAATTTGGATGGTGTATTGGATAACCAAGCCAAGACAATTGTCGAATCGCACCACGCGTGTACATTGATATTCATGTTCATCAGTGCAGGTTTGATCAAGGCGACCAGTCGACTCAGCAGCATCGCTCCACAAAGTTCCAAGCGCGGAAAAGATTGTTGCTTGAGTGGAGAAACTCTTGTTTTCGCAGCGAGTAACGTAATCTCTACAGGACCATCTGGGTGTGTAATCCAACTGTAAACAACAGCGCAGTAAGCTTTGATTGATGCATCTGAGAATGCATGCAGTTCCATAGTGCCCGAAGAATATCCAACATAACGAGGCACCGTGTGTTCCTTTAATGCAATGATATCCATGCGATAATTTTGCCATAGCGTTGCCAAGTTCGGTGGGAGCTGAGAATCCCAATCCAAGTCATGCAGCTATTATTTCTGGAATAAAATCTTGAAGTGAACGACAACTGGGGCCAACAGAACAAGCGGATCAAAATTGCGAGAGACGTCAGAGAGTACCTGTCGTTTTATGCTGTCTGCTACCTTGATCAAATTCAAGTTGTATCCCAGAGAGTCAGTTGCTCGATGCCCGTAATTTCCAAGTACCTTTGCTGTATAATCTTGTGTTGCGTTTAGAATATTTGCAGATAGAGTTGTCTCCATAGTCTCAATCTGTTTGATGTTTGAAGCCCATTTTCCCAAATCGAATCTCTCCACTGTGTTTAACCAAAATGCTCCTCCGCCTTCAAATCCTCGGGATCTGGTGGCCAGCGTTGGTGTCCTCCAACTCCCAGAATCTTTGAATCTGATCACCCATCCAAACACCGTCGAAAGTGCTATTACATTGCCATGGCTGGCTTCTTCTCGCCAGTAATTACAGCTCATCAATAGCCCGTGCCTAATAGAATGTCTATCGGAGATGTGGTGTTAAACATCGGATCTGCAAGCGGAATATCATTGAAGATCTCCAATGCAGATGCATCGATCTTGTACCTTGGCAATGATGATGTGATTTTTCCCAAGATGTGAACAGTAGCGTCTAGAGTGTCGTCTGATACCCGTGATTTCAAGCTAAGCTTACTAAAGCACCGTGTGGCTTCAGCCCTTACCGAACAAATTTCCGAAACTAGAATTCGAGATGGAGAACATGCAATGCCCAGTGCGTAGATGCAGTGTTCTGATACGTAGGATAGCTCTGATACACTATCCAATAGCATCGTTGGTTGACCGACATATTGTAAAATTGCGAGCAGCCGAAAAGCAAATGTTCACTTGAACAACATTTTGCATATGCGCCTTGCTTAGTGTTTACAAAATTGCAAGCCGTCTTCTTCAGCTTGTCATCGTTATTCCATGCAGCAAAGGCCTTGGCTCAACTCGAATTCCTCACATCGCGAGTCCGGAAATTGGAACAAATTATCGATTGTTGGAGACATGATATCCGCCCATTTGCGTCTTTGCTCTGGATCTATTTTTGCAAGCAGAGAGTACATTATCCAGCAGTCGCGTCCTGTTTGCCCAATTGCATCTAGTCCACGTACAATTTCGTTTGCACCATCTGTTACCTTCCGCAACATTGCTACATTGGAATTCTTCGTGTGAGGCAATTTCATGAAGGCCTCCAGCAATGATTTAACGACATAACGTAGTCGTTTGTATCGTTGAACCAGGCGTTCCCATGCAGTATCATATGCCGCGTCTGTAATTGCCAAATGGCGTATTAAACTTGCTGCTTCATTGGTCAAAAAAGATTTTGAATAATGAAACTTTTGAGTTTTTCCCAAATGTTGCTTATTGTGGATGCTGGCCATTCCTTGTAATCGCCACCAAGAGATTTGATCTGTAACTTTGTCAACTCTTGCTCTCGTAAATGTGTCGCAGGTGCGGCGTGCGTAGTTGTGGTTGTTGCCGCATTCAACGAAAATCTCGCGAAGAATTCTTGTTGTTGTTAAGCCAATTGTGAAATTGCTTGTTCGTTTGCTATTGCTTTCCGCTCAGAAACCTTCGTTGTTGCTGATGCCGGATTTTCTGAATTATGTGCCCGCTTTAGTGAAAGCCAAAGTCTTCAAGTACTTGTTCTCATATACTTCATTTTCGTAGACGAGGTCGACATACCCTTCAATCGTGTCAAACTGGCACATGCTATCGCCAATTCGCTCGAACTCGATCCAAACGGTATTGAGCCTGGTAAGCATTGCCTCCACGGCGTCATAGTCGCATCCAGTTGGAGGATGCTGGGCATAATGAAGCAAGCGTGTAAGACTTGCCTTCAATCTGCCTCTGGTTTGTACGTGCTGTTTAAGTTTCTCCATTGTGAACTACTTATTTTGGGAATAATAGATAGATCCAACTCGAAGGACCAATGCTTATGTTGAGGAATAAGGCATGCGTTGTCTTATAATTTCGTTTTGTTTTTGATTTTAGTAGACCGCCACGGGTGCGTCCATAATCATCTGCCGTCAATTTATTACTTTTATATGGTTTTGATTTATTTCACAAATTTTAACTTGTCTGACTTGTCTGTGATAATGCAACACGACGACTCACCCTAAACAGTAGTAGCATTTAAGTAGCTAGGCTAAATGTCAAAATGAAATTGAAAAAGTTTGATCACAATAGCCTTTGTTTGATGCGCTCCTCAACAACAATTAATTGCTAATGAAAAAAAAAAAGAATTAAAATAGCAACACATACACACAGCACAGAATAAAGAACAATTACAATTGCAATTTATTGATTTTTGAAATTTTTAGCACTAGGTACCGCAAACACGTGTGTGTGTGTTTCTCAACTAATCTTTATGATTTTCAACAGTCGATTTTATTGTGCTATAGAATATTCAAAGAGACAATTGCGTTAAAATTGTTCCCAAATTAGTGGGCAATCCAAATTGGTTTATTAACTTGATTTATAGCTTTTTGGTGATAGCGAGGCTATTAAATGATAGCGATAGCTTTAAAATGAAAGATACTTGATATACATATATATATATATATATTATTTAAGAAGCTACATGTCAAATTTGGTGAGTCCAACTTTTTAACCTAAAAGATTTGCTCAAAAACACGATTTCGATATCGGTTTTGATCGATTACTTGGAAACGGGGCAACTTATCGATTATCAGAAACAAACTCGTAGTGCGCGGGCACTAGGAGGACCTACAGCTAAAATTCTCTAGTCTCTAGCTCTTATAGGTTCTGAAATCCTTGCGTTCTTACATACGGACAGACAGATCGGCTCGGCTGTTGATGCTGATCAAGAATATATACACTTTATGGTGTCAGAGATGCTTCCTTCTGCCTGTTACATACATTCGCACAAAACCATTATACCCTTTTTATCCATTTTTAATGGGAGCAGGGTATAAAAATAGAAGATGATTTGAGAACACCTGTTCTCATAAGAGGGAGGTGGTATATAAGGACAACGTTAGGTGAAGGGAACAACCTGTACAGCATTCTTTGAACCCTCTTTATTACATTCTTATAAAACAGTACTTTTACTAGTTCAATATATAATAAGCGTAACTTTTTACTTTTTCATTGGTGTTGGATTCTTCATTTACTCTTATTATGGGTTGCACTATCGAATGACTACACCCATTCAGAATAAATCCCAATTTTTGATGGCACCGCAGTATTTTGGGAAGAAATAAACTAACTAAAACACGCACCAAATTGGAGTATGATAGGTCTGTACAGGAGACAACAGGTATGAAAGACATGCTTCCGCAATCTCACATGTGAAAACTACTGGATGCAGACACACAACACATAGAAACGCTGTTGTCCACATTGAGTGTTCAGCATAGACACACCAGGAACATGGTTATTTTAGGTACTGCTTTGAAAACGATTGCAGGGACACCTGATTATGAAGGTCTTGATAAAAGTTGAAGCTAGGGAAAACAATCTGCAAAAAGTTATAAACACAAAAACGCAAGAACAGATCAACGCTCTAACCAAAACAGTAAACGATATTTTAAAAATCAAGAAAAATGTAGAAATTGATACTTTCCGTCTATATGAAACACTTTTTGCAAGAAATAAAATACAGACAGTGGATTTAGAGAATCTAATGCTAGAAATATAAATGTAGTAAATCCCATAAAAATTGACGCTGGTGATTTAAAGGTAATACTGGATAAGACTTTCACAGATATTAGTATAACCCAATTAATTTATCTAACTTGAGTTAAGGTTTTTGCAACCAATGGCATAATCCACTTTATCATAAAAATACGTAAACCTTAGGTGTGCTTTTAAGAAATTCACAAATACCAGAAAATATCGCTTCGGAGTACGACAATCAAATTGAGCCGGTCAGCTTATGCAAAGAAAGCGGTACCAAACAGAAATCCGTACGGGGCTAAGGATCTGGGCATGACCGAGGACGGCCCTTTTTTGATAGGGTTGTAGTTAACATAAGAAAATATTAACAACTAGAGAAGGGATATGCGAAAGCGTATATAAAATCTTGGCTAGAATAGGCAGCGCACCCCAAAATAATTTGCACCACCCATTAGCGGTTATTTATAAACAAACGTGTGTTAGTATGCGTGCATGCTCTCCGCAATAACATACACGAAAACCTACCAAATTTCAGGTAACATTACTAACAATAAGCAAGGAAATTGACATTTACTCTCAGTGCTCTCATTGACGGCCAATCACTGAAATGAGTGTATGAGTGTGCACAAGCAGCAAAGGCACAAAAATTGATTACAATTTTTGGTTTTCAAAATTCTTCGGCGAGTCCAGATATCGACACACAGCTGAATCTTAATTATCCTTTCAAAAATACAGTTTAGATTTTTTTATTTTTAATCGAAATAGATGCCAATAGCAAGGAACAAAATGAAAAAGGTTGACCAAAACACCAAAGATAAAGGCTCTTCTAATTCGTCCAACCAGTGAAGAAAATATCTCTGGCTTGCGACAAACATATTGATCCCCTTGCACGCACATTCACACAATACATACATTTCTATGTAGATCTGGGAGTTGTTTTCAATTGCAAAGCTATGCAGTGCGAACGAGATGCACAAAAGTACACAAAGCAAAGATAGAGGGCGCGACACAGCTCAGACATACACACACACGCACACGTCTTTGGTCTATAAGGAATTCCAAGCAAACTTACATATATAAAGCGCGATACGGTTTGGCCCTGATCGTTCGGCTGTCAAATCTCGGCTATCGGCAGACACTCCCAGCAATCTTACTCTCTCTCAACAAAATGGACGCAAGCACTTATGGGGCGCTATTGCGGCAGACTATTTTGTATTACACTGGGCTCCCAAGCTAGCATCAAACAAAAGCAAATTAAAAAACTACTGACGGCGTCTGGTCAAGAACCGGATTCATGGGAGAAAATGGAGTGAGTAAGAGACGATAAAGTGGGAGTTTGTGAAGTTAAAACACGGTGGATTAGAATTGATCGGCTTAAAAACACATTCAAAACCCGGTCCAAACCCCATTTGCCAGCTATGCAGAAAAACTTACATGACTAAGTGAAAAAAACGAAGTTTTGGAGTAATAGGTGAGGGCAACGGTCCATGGAGCAACCGCACCACTGCAGTGCGTCGATAGGTCAAATCCGTTGTACCTCGATGTGTCAAAACTGAACAATTTGACGGTGAATGAGAAACAAAAAAGGTTCCTGTCCAGAATAGTTTTGACGTACTACATATCGAGTTTAGAATTGAAGTTCGCTCACTGCCAAGTCGGAACGTATGATAAAAGCATATTATAAAGGCAGGCCGTTGTACCGATTCGAAATGCAGTACAAAGATCGACAAGGTAATACCAAAGACAATATAAACACTTAGATGAGTAACGCCCATACATTTGAAAGCGAAGCAAAATTTCTAGTCTGGCTTTTCCCACTTCAAACTGCTCGCCAGCCGACTGGCTCTTCGCTCGAAGGCCAGACGAACGATTGCCGAAGTCGTGGCTTGTTGATGCTGACACGAGCAACAAAGATAGTCGCCAGCCTGCCTTCAGCAAAGCTGTTCGATTGTGCTCTCCGTCGTTTCGATTTCGAAGTACATTGAGCGAAAAAGTTGTATACTTATTATCGATGCATGGTACTTTTGCTTAATCAATTATTTGCATGCTGTATATGAAGACTAGCGGGTATTGCCCGGCCTGCGGAACGATTTGTGCTAACAATTATAGATATTACCTTTCCACTAAGTATACGCCCGTGGAAAATTGAAATCTACGCATCTTGATCTCCACTTCTTTTTAAAAATTTGTTTAAACTGCATCGAATAAAGAACCAAGCGTTGAAATCAACGGTTTAAGAATCTTGAAGCTGAAGAATAAACTTTCCTTTATTAAAACTTTGACCTACAATTGCCAACTACGAACGTTTCAAATAAATTCCCAGAAAGATCTTTGAAGCCGATCGGATGGTAAGCAAAAAAGTTTCATACAACCCTTTTTCGCTAAGTAACCACTCTTGTGGGTGGAATTTCCCAAATCGTTGAAGCACGTATACATTATACATTAAGTTCTTATGTAGAGCTTTGAAAATTAGTTTGACCTGTCCTAAAATGTATGTATGAATGTATGTTGTGTACTGAGGTTGGTTTGATAGAAAATCTCTGAACCTCATAGATAAAATAACAATAATGGCTTTAATTAATATTTTAAAATATAGACTTTACTTTATATTTAAATAACGAGATTTTTTCGATTTGGCTGCGGCCAGTCGGTCATGAGTAGAGTCAGAGATGTTAAGATTTGGCTTTTCTAACACCGTTATTTAAGATTGGAGGACAATTACTATGGGTCTAAATATACAAATAGATTAAATTAACTATTTCAAAATTATCTTTAAAACCAAAAAATTTGTACTCTGTTATTTCTTAATAGGGGAATAAAAAAATAATAATTTAATTTAAAGAAATTATATAAATAATTATTTGTTTGGCTAGCTCGAGGTCCGGGAATATATTTCGGCTGCACTTCGGCAACCGTCTTCAGGGAACTAACACAAAAACAAAAAAAAATAAACATTGATACATTAAGTAAAATTAAACAATTATTTAAACAATTTAAAAAGCATACATTGTTATACACATATGTGCTTTTTGACGTGGAGGTTGAAACTATTTGGCAGTTCAATAGATATCAGTAAGTGAGCGCAGTTTTCGGTGTCCGTTTTGTAGTTTAGTCGTCTATTGTTTGGTGTGTTTATTATGTGTAACATTTCTAATGTATGTCTTTTGTTATAGTGTTGTTCTTGTTGTCGCATCGAAATTTGGTGTGTGGTTGCTTTTCATACAGTGGTTCATAAGTGCTGTTTTTATACCCTGAACCCATTCAAAATGGGTAAAAAGGGTATAATGTATTTGTATGCAACAGGCAGAAGGAAGCATCTCCGACCCCATAAAGTATATATATTCTTGATCAGCATCAGCAGCCGAGTCGATTTAGCCATGTCCGTCTGTCTGTCCGTATGTATGAACGCAAGGATCTCTTAACCTATAAGAGCTAGAGACTAGAGATTTTTAGCTGTAGGTCCTCCTAATGCCCGCGCAGATCGATTTTGTTTCCGATATTCGATAACTTGCCCCGTTTCCAAGTAATCGATATCGAAATACTGTTTTTTGGGCAATTTTGGTAAATAATATGAGCTAAAGTCACCAAACTTGAGATGTAGCTTTAAGAATAGTATATATATATCATATATTTTTCACTTTATACCTATCGCCACCTCCCCGCTACTACATCATAGCTATAAATGAGCGCGTAACGCGAGCTGTATTTGGTGTTGGAATAAGAGGGTTCAGGGTATCCCCTAGTCGTGAGCTCCCGACTAGAACCTCTTACTAGTTTGTATATTATTTTCATGTCTGAATTTGATGTCCGATTTGTGTTGAGTTATTCTTGTTTTTAGCTTGGATTTTGTTGCGCCGATGTACACGCTGTTGCAAATATTGTTGTTATCCCCGCCACATGGTATTTTGTAAATTACGTTACTTTTGTCCATCATTGGTATTTTCGCCTTTGTATTATTAAAGAATTTTTGTAACATATTTGTGGGCTTGTGGGATACTTTTATTTCTTGTCTGTTATAGCAGTCTGAGTTTGTGAGCCGTTCGGATAATCATATGATAAGGAATTGCTAGAGCTTTGTATATTTTTGTAGATTCTGTTGGCTTTTGTGTTCTGATAAGTTGTCTTTTAAATAATCTTCTAAGTATATTCTTCGGGAAGTTATTTATGGTCAATAGTTTTTTAATTTCGTGTTCAATTTCTTTATGGTATATTGCGTCCGATATGTTTGTAGAATCTTCTCATACAGCTTAGTGCTGTATTTATAATAAACTTTTTGACCAATGCGTCTAAAAATGGTAGCTTCCCATCTTGTTCTAGTTCCACTGTGAATTTGATGTGTTTGTGAAACGAATTTAACTCTTTTATAATGTTTTCTACTTCTGTTTTGTCTGTTACAGTAAAAAGGTCATCTACATATTTTGTCAGAAGTGTTGGTTTTGTTGATAATTTATCAGTAATATTATCCAGCAGTTCTTACATTATTATGTCAGCTATTACTGGGATCAGAATTTAACTATATCCATAAATAATTGTTTAGGTATAATTGTGTGTTCCTGCAATTTGGACAATTTTCGTCTTATTGTGTCCAGTACCAATTCCATTGGTATGCTGGGAAACAGTGATACTAAGTCAAAAGATACTAATATTTCGTCTTCCCTGATGGTGGCGTTGTTGACTCTGTCTTGAACTCCAACGAATTCTTAATGTTGTATTTAGAGTCCATTGTCAAGTTTCTGAATATTTGTATAATATATTTGCATAGTCCATATAACGGGGATCCGATAGAGGAGCATATTGGTCTCAGAGTTCCTTCCTTGTCAATTTTCGGTAGTCCATATATTCTTGGAGGCACCGCTGTGGTAGAAATCATCTTATTTCTTTCGTCCTTTGGAATAAATAATTGTGTCACGAGGCTATTATTCTTTGTCTGTTATTTTGATGTCGGATCCTATCTTAGTGTTCTATACGCGCATAAGTCATCTAAAATATTTGTCATTTTATTTTTGTAATCGTCGATATCCATTGCTACTGTTTTGATACCCTTGTCTGAAGTTAATATTTTGATATTGTTATTTCCTTGTAAGAATTAACGTGTCTATTTCACTGTGTTCAGTATTTCTAGATCCCTTGTGCTTTGGTTGTTCTTAGTTTTTATTCTTTAACTAGTTAAGAGAGTTTAGTGCGTGCCGACTCTTGTTTCTTTTTCATTTATCGTCTGTACCAACTCTTCTCCGTCCGCAATGTATATTAAGAGGGGGAATTCTTTCTTATTAATCGGGAGCGCGAATTTTGGCCCTTTTGCAAATAACGTTTCTACGTTAGGCGGGATTGCTGTTTTCGTTTTGTTTACAAACCATTCTCTTTGAGTGTTGTTGTCCGCTAAGTCGAGGTTTTGTTTATTTCGTAGCTTGTCGTGTTTAGTTTCTTGCCTTTTCTTCAGTGTTGTTGTTATTTTGTTTTCCATGTTCTTCTCGCTCTCAAAAAACGCTTTGGAGTCATCTGTGGTTATCAGTAGTTCTATGTTTGTTTTTGCTGTTTCCATATGTTTGGTATGTTTTTCTAACAAGTTGTGTTTGTGTTTTATAAGTCAGCTTAATATCATGATATAAAAAAATTTGGGTGTGTCTAGTTAATGCCTTAGTTATGTCAGGGTGGATTTTGTTGTCAGTATGGGCAATTGTTTTGTCAAGTTCTTAATAAAATTAGGTATTAGATTTGATTTCCTGCATTTAAGCTAGATGTTAGTTAAACTAACTTTACCAATGTAATTTGAAATTTGTTAATTGTTTTTCTGTATTCTTTGTACTTAGTTCTTATTTTTGCATAACTTATGTTCGTTTTTATGCTTACGTGCCTTCCGTTGGTATTTAATGTTGGATTTGGCGACCTTTCCATTTTATAATTATGTGGACCTAGGACCAAACAAATAATTATTAAATGGAAAGGTCGCCAAATCCAACATTAATTACATAAATATTTACATCGACTTAAAAAAAACCCGCGCTGGAAAACTAGCTTAATAATTTCGTTGGCAGTAAAGGCCAGTGCAGCGAATAACAACACATTCAAATATGCTGTTATGTATGTATATTCACACACATACAAACATATTTGCTTGCACGGCCCTCTTAGAGCCGGAGCTGAGAGCACATTCTATTTTTAGTGATTTCGCTCTGTGAGAGCGCAATGATATTAATTTCGTTTTCGGTCTCAATTCTCAAAAAATCAAGCTGCATAGTAGCATTTTGTTGTATGGCGTTACTCATATTAGTGTTTATATTGTCTATACCCACCGAGTTGCGGTCAAGCATCTTTGTTTATTTGGGTAACCTTTTGTGCGTGCTTCAGATTTCAAAGCCCACTTCAAATATTTACGACGAGTACTCCACATCGGATTGCAAGAATCCATTTTTTGCCTCAGTGATATTTATTATCTGTGATGGCAAGCTACGCAGGGACCCCGACCAACTGTTAAGTGAATTCCATTGCCTTGTTCGCGCAAGGAATTCCGCTCATTTTTGTGTACAAATGCTGCTTGCCGTTTTATGTGAAATTTTACGATTACAGCCGCAACGGTGAAGGAAAGGCTAAATAAGAAGTAACATCAAATATGTATTCAGTGAATAAGCAATACAAGCAGTCGAGAAGTTGAAGTCCAAACACTTCTTCATACGATGCAATGCGTCTTAATTTGGTGTAGGAGCAGTGTTGTTCCATAAAAAGGCCGTTCGTGAAGATAAAGCAGTTCTTAGCATCCATTCTGGCTTCTGGGGCGGGAGGCTAGCTCTTTGTTTTTGTTGTCTGCCGGTCGGGAGACCTGAGCAATCGACAACCAAACTAACTCAACAAAACAAAATTGAAAATTAAATTTAAAATGCGCGCCCATCTGCTGATCTGCTGAAGAAGGGAAGAAACACTTATTGCCGTTCGCATAAATTCAATTTCGGCCCTAGAGTTTGAGCGCATTGATCTTTAAATAATCTTTGAGCTCAATATGGGCCAGGGCGCTTTGGCAATAACAACAAAGCCACTGATTAATGTCCGATTGTAGTTTAGACGATTTTGTTACATGTTTTTGCCACTGCTCTTGTTTACGTATGAAGTTAGTGCTTTGTAATGTAAGCAAACACCAAGGACCGCTAATGGGGCGTCGAACTTAAAAATCCGGCCTTTCCCAGCCGAAAAATAGAGTAGTTAACTAAACTACAGTACAGTATAGTTTAAGACTCATATTTGGAGAGCTGAAACGGGATCTTAACCACCCAACTAAGACACGCATTTGTTAATTTGTATAATATTGGCGTAGTGTTTCCGTAACGGCAGACACGAGTACAGCCCCCCGAAAGAGAGACATTCAACACGTTACAAGTCTTCAAAGAAAAAAAAAATCCCAAGAAAAGTGCTTCTATTGTTACGTTTCTTTGTTATAGGATTTAGTATTTTTAAACTTCGTTTTTTTAGTTAGGCCTATACATTTTAGAGGAAGGTGCACCAACTTTTGTATGAGGGTTGTCGCATAGTATAAATTAACCAATTTGATGGTAATATTTATAAAAAAATATAATTTTTTTATTATTAATCAGCACTATGTGCTTACATTGAGTTCCAGTTATAAACTAATTTTTATATCTTAATAAATCCCTAATGAAACCTCAGTCCAACGAAGAAGCGTCGCTGTCGGCGTCGGCGTCTCCAGCTTGGTATTGTTGCAATGAGGAAATGCCCCCATTCTGCATTTCGCAGGGGTACGCATTTCTTGGGAACCAACGAACTTTATTGGTTCCGCTGATTCCACAAATTATTGGCATGTGCGTTAAATATGCCAATTTAGCGATCCCACGGTTGGCTGTCCCATGAGCGCGTTGACCTGCTATGCACCCAAAGTTGCATACGCGACACCTTGCTTCAGCTTTTCCCAGCACTTTGAATGGCCACGTGCGGGAACCAAATGTTGGTAAGCTGGATATCAAAGGCTTTGTTATTTTTGATATCTTAGGTATTAACTCCTCCCTCTCTGATCACGAACGTCCCGGTCGATTGTTAGAAACCAGGTAAATCGTGGATGCTTCTGTGTTTTTTTACGTGGCTTTCCGGGGGAGTTTCTGTTACGTCAAATTTGTCTGGGCGCTGTTCGTTGCTGGTGGGAATGGCTGTAACTTCAATAACAGTGGTTTGCCTGCACAGCTTGAGTTTTAGTGCGTAAACCACGAAGACCAATAGTATTCCGGCCGTTACTCCGAAATTAGTGATGGTGTTTGTTTCGAAATTGTCTCGTAGTATGCCTATCTTCTCAGTGTTCTTGGTATGGAGATCTCTCATTAGCTGCAGTGACAACACCTCTTCTATTGCCGTTATTGGCCTTTCTAGTTGGATCATGGCTGGTAGTGGTTTAAAGTTGGAGGTTTCATATGAAGAAAAAAATTCGTTTCCTATGCCTAATGTACAGTTGTTAAACTTCATTACAAAGGACCCTTTAATGGGTTTTAGTTCGTTATCGATAGAAATGTTACCTTTAAAATCATTAAGCAGAATAATGCCTGTATCTATTGATTCTACTGTTTTTATATGGTCATTATTGGTAATGGTACAATTATTGTGCCTGCTTGTTAGTAGCTTAGCAATACAATTATCGTTTGAGATATCTATAATGTTTGACTTTAAACACATACTGATTTTATTAATATTTTTGCATAGATTGTAAATAGCAAAAACTGTATTTTTACATTTTATTATGGTTTCATATTTTATTTTAATTACATTTCCTGTCTTCTTTAAAGGTTTTAAAAGTAAATGTTTACAAATTTCTTTGTCAGATTTAGGGATGTCGATAACATAAATGAGCTTTTCGCGATTAAATGCGATTTTGATATTTGCAAAATTCAAGGCTTCTCCTATGTTATTAAATGGAATATTTTCTTCAGCAAAAATGTTACTTATTATTCTAGTTTCCTCTTCGGAAATTATAAAAGTGTTTACAATATTGGCTTTCGACAAATGTATAGCAAGGTTTATGTTACTTAAATCTTCTTTAATTAAATCTATTTTACATTTTAACTGCGTAGCCAGAATATTTTGGAAGTTTTCTGAATTTTTTAGATTTTTAACTATGACATTATTGTCGCTGGTTATCTTATTTATCCTATCTATAATGTCTTTGTTTTTTAGAACTTGTTCATTATTGTTTTTTATTATATTGTTTAAGTTATTTGAGATTATCTTGAAATCTTCATGGTCTGGATTTCCTGCAATCCATTTCCATACAGATCCGATTTCGTTTATGGCCCGTTTACGTATAACGTGGGAAGTTAGTTTATTAATTTGAAAGTTAATTAGATTGATTTCATTCTTTATAAAAGGGAAAAGAGGATTGTTTTGGGAAATGTTAGCGAGTTCTTTTTCTATTTGATCTGTGGTGACCTTATAGTCGCCCCTGGTGCATACTGAATGACTTCTTTTTTATTTTTGTTGTGAAAATCTAAATCCTGTTGTTGTTTTTTTATAAGTTTTTCATAATTATTGTTTCTGGTTCTTTCGTAGTCTGCTGTACCAAAGTTAGTAGGTCTTCCAAAAAATAAATCAACGGGTTTTTTTCCTGTGGTAGAATGATTAGTATGATTGTATTCACACACTGCCAAGTCTAGTAGTTCGTCAAAATTCTCTATGCCTTTTTCTTGTTTTATGCATCTCATTATCTCTATTAGAGTTGAGTGGAACCTCTCGACCTGGCCATTTACTGTACTCTTGTGCGGTGGTGTGTTGAAAACTTCAATTCCTAATTCATTTTTTAGCATGAACTCTATTGACTGTGAATTAAGGGACTTTTCGTTATCGATGTTTTCTAATGGTTTAACTACTGCTAATTTGTAAATTTGTCTATAGAGGTTAGAACCAGTTCTCTGTTTGTCGAAAAAATGTCTATGTGAAGTATTTGTCCTGGATACCTGGGTAAGGGTGTTTCTCCAAGTTTTATATTATTTGGGTGTCGTTCATATTTATTTTCCTTGCAAATTTTACAAAGTTTTAGTATTTTTTGAATTTTTTGCCTCATAGATGGAAAATATGCTGTTTCTAAAATTTAAAGTCTATTTTCTTTTTCGTTCCTGTGCGCTCTATTGTGAGTTTTTATTATGATTTCTTGCTGCTTCTGCTCGTTCGTTATGTCTTCTACTACAATTTGGGTAAAACGTACTTTATAATTCGAAAAATGTAATGGGTAAGTGCTTTGGATTTTAAGCATAATTGGTTCAGTTGTTTTTATGCAATTTATGACTGACGGGTTTAGATATCGCTTAAGTAATTGTTTTAAATGTTCAATCGAGAATTCTTTTTCTTTAATTATGTGTCGGTGATACGTGGGAAATACTATTTTGAATTGGTATGACGAACTTTCGTTAATTTCAAGGAATATTTGATTTTTAAAAGCATTAAAAGGAATTTCTAGTGAATGTATTAAATTTTCTGACGAGCTTTCGCTACTGTGCATAGTAGGGGTTAATGAATTTAAACTGCCCTGAGGGGGTCTAGATAAAAGTACAGCAACTACGTTGGTGTTGCTGGTTTATAAAAAAGTTCGTAATTATATTCTTCTAACTGAGCCTTCCATCTTTTCATTTAAGCGTTAGTGTTTTTGTTGCTAAGCGCAAAAGTTAGCGGCTGGTGATCTGTGAAAATTTTGAGTTTGCTTACACCATAGAGAAAACAGCGTAGCTCTCGAAGTGCCCAAATAATTGCTAGCATTTCTTTTTCATTTGTAGCGTAATTTTCTTCGGATGAACTAAGTGTTCGTGAAAGGAAGGTTATTGGCCTGCCTCCTTGTGAAAGGACAGCGCCCAAAGCATAGTTTGATGCATCAGTGGTTAGTTCAAATGGTTCAGTGAATTTGGGAAAATGTAATATTACATCTTCGGAAATGAGACAATTTTTTACTTTATTGAAGGCTTATATTTGTTTTGTGTCTAAGTTGATATGAGTTCTTTTTGAAATTGTTTTCGAGATTCTACCCGCTTCTCCTCTAAGTAGCGTAGTTAATGGTTTTGTTATTTCTGCGTAACCTTTGATGAATCTGCGATAATATCCAGACATGCCTAAAAATGAACGCAGGTCATGGATAGTTTTATAATTAGGAAAGTTGACTATTGATTTTCCTTTTTTTGGGTTGGTTTTTAAACCGTCTTTACTGATTACAAATCCTAAAAATTCTAAGTTATCTTTCATAAATTCGCATTTGTCCAATTGGACTTTGAGATTCGCTCGTACGAGCGTCTCGAAAACTAATCGTAAGTTGTTAAAATGTTCTTTGATAAGATACTATTTATTTCTGGCATTGGATACCTGTCAGGGATGGTAATTTCGTTTAGCTTTCTGTAGTCGATTACCATGCGGTATTTTTTTTTTCCTGACGCGTCTTTTTTTTTTGGAACAATGAAGACTGGAGAACTATATGGGGAGCACGACGGTCGAATAATTCCGTCGGCTAACAATTCTTTTATCTGACTATCTATTTCTTCTTTTAGTGCCATAGGGTAGGTGTACGCTTTGGAATAGACAGGATTATCGCTTTTATTTTTTATTTCACCTCTAACTTGAGTGACGAAGGTGAGCTTTCTAGCTTTATCTAAGTGAGAAAGTCTAAGTTCTATGTTCGTTATAAGTCCCATTGAAAGTTCCTTAGTTTTGTATTTAAATTTTCCTAACAGCGTAAAATAGTTTCCATGTGTATTTATTATGGCCTTTAAGTTTTTTAATGTGTCGTGACCTATGATACCGTCAAAGGTACCTAGTTCTGATAAGAGGAAAAATTGAATTTTGCCTATTCCGTTGCCGAAAATATCTATGTTTGCATAATGCGTGATATTAGTCTTGCCTCCTATGGACTTTGCTGCGAAGCATACTTCATTCGGTATGGGTGCCCGAATGAGTGAAGGTTTTATGTAATTTTTGTTGGAGCCGGTATCTATTAAAAATTTTATTTTTTTCTCGTTCCTCATTTTAACCTCTAAGAAAGGTAATGAGCAAGAACCTCGTCTAAAAAATAGACATCATCTGTTATTTCATATTCGTACTATTCTGGGGTCTCTAATTCTTGATTATCAGTTAGAACATACTCTTGCTCGTTATAATCTTGTTCTTCTTCATAACCCTGTTCTTCTTCTATGATAACTTCTGTATTGTAAACTCTCTGTTGTTTGTTGGGTTGGTGTGTGACCTGAGAAAGAGGTCGTTTCATTTGCTGCGGAGCCTGATTATTCTGTCTAGTTTGGGGAGCTGTTTGTCTATAACTCTGTTGTGAGGTATTTGGATGCTGAACTGCTATTTGAGGTTTTTTTTTGGTAATTAACTTGACGCGTTTGAACGGAACTATCTACCTCCATCGGAGTGGGTGGAAGTTGACGCCTTGGCGGTAATGAGAATGGGAATTGTTGCTGTTGTTGTACGAATCTGGGCTGACCTTGTCCAAAATGTGCTAATTCTGGGAAAAAGTTTTGGTTACGTACTGGTCTTTGAGGTACTTGTCTGCCTCCGTTGTTGTAGTATGTTGGCTGCGGACCACGTCTAACGTTATGCGACAAGGTGTTATACATAGTGTTAGCTTGATTCGCCCTAAAATTTAGGTTGTCCAACTTAAGACAAATGTTCAAGGCTTCTGGCAAGCTTGTCTATTAATACTTAACAGACTTGGCAAGTTGCCGTTTAATCCTCTTATGAACGTGTCTAATGCCTTATCTCTATAAGAATTAGTCATTGCAAGCAATGCTTCCTCCTTATAATCTAGACAGTCGATCTTGTCCAGGATTAACGAGAGAATCTCGTAGATTTTGTGATAGAAGGAGTTTATATTATCTCTGCCTTGAACTAACGTGTTTAATTGGTATTCTAAGGTACCAATATCTCGTTTGTCTGCGTAATGTTGCATGAGGCAACGTCTGATTTTGGACCAGTTGAGAGGCGTACGATACGACTCTAGTGCAGTATCGGCTTCTCCTATAATCTTGTGTCTGATAGTATGTAAAATGGCAAAGTATTTTGGTGAATTTTTCTGACTTTCGTACATTTTTAATATTCTGTCAACTGATTTTCTCCATGAGTTAAACTCACTTGCTTTTCCTGAAAATTCCCTGAGACATTTTACTATGTCTGGCACTTTTTCAGAATCCGAGAGGTTTCTGCAGAAATCTATTTGTGGCTCGTCATCTTCTTCTATGACTGGATTAACCGCGTTCCTAACTACCTGTTCAATCAAGTTTGTTGGTTCTATTTTTTGGGATGTGGAAAAAAGAGTAAGTGGGGAAGGCCCAGAGGGGTTAGTCGTATTGGGCAGATTATTTAGTGACATTGTTGACAAGTATTCTATTATAAGCTCTTCTGCGTTCATATAATTTGTATTTCTTTAAGTTTTTCTTTTTCTTTTTTCTTAATAGTAGTGATTCTTAA
>NW_026998701.1:0-89183 GCF_035044405.1 Drosophila montana | reverse complement strand
AAAAAGTTCTTCACACAAAGACATGAAGTTTCACCGATTGTGTGGGAGTTGTATGAAATTGTGTATGATTTGGCTGCATTTTGAATACATAGACAAAGTATTGCCAAGTGTCATCAGAAAAACTTCAAACTATCCCAATCAATTTATTTTGCTCACATTTCTTGAAAGTTTCGAATTCAAGTAATTCCAATAGAATATACATATGTATGTATGTACATGTACAAAATGTATGTCGATATCTACCTATATATTCATAGGTCCAAAAATTTACCTACTTTGCAATAAGCCTTTAACACAAATTGAGTCGTTTAAATCTGAGTGTGTATTGGGTGCGGCTTGTTAATAAATAATAATAAGCATGCGTACATTTGTTCAAAATATTTACATATGTATCTAAATATATATTTATGTATAAAAGCGTACATTCGTTAGGTCCCTTCTAGATTTAAACATTGTATACCCTGTATCCAATACAAATTGTAAAAGGTATAATAAAGTGGTGCATATGTATTTCTCAGATATATGTATGATGACATTTTCGACATCCTAAGGTATGTGTTGATTAATTGAAACCGTTCTTCTTCTGGGCTAAGAAAATTTCGGAGATTCAAAGGCTCTCAAAAAGCATTCAGAAATCAAGCTTATTTATATTTTTAATAATTTTTCAAATACCAATCAAATAAAATAGACGATTGTATAAAAAATTAAAATTAATGAATGAAAGTAAAAAAGTTACTTATATGAGTGAAATCTGGGTAAGAAGTATCTTCTAGTCGAAAACGAGTTTATATTTTATTACGTTTTGACACCAAATTGCCAAATTACACAAAAGTACAAATGGAATTGGGCGTCTGCTATGATGCTAACAGTCCATTGTAGCCAATGTAAATACTCATGTACATATATGTGCATGTGTATGGTATGCTAATGTGACTTCCTCCCATAATCTCGTAATAACACTTGTTCGTTTACGTACATATGTCACGTGAAAGACTAGTTAACCATTAACACGTTTTTAATTGAAAAGTAACAGAAAAGCGGTCCAATTGTTAGCGATATAATTTGTGGGTAGTAATCTATATGCTAGACCACTTTTAGAATAGTTGTATATACCTATCTGTCAAGTGGGAATGTCATGGTCGACAAACATGCATTCAATTGGTTCTGAAGGGTCACTAGTCCGACGCTTTGTTTCGGCACGCTGTATTTTATGCCTCATATATGGCATAAACGAATACCGTGGTAGTAAACCCCCACGGGGTAAACGCCACGTTAAATAGATTTAGACTTTCTGTCCGTCCGTCCGTATGACCGTCCGTCCGTATGTATGAACGCATGAATCTCATAACCTATAAGAGCTAGAGACTTAAGATTAGTCCATGCGCAGTACGAGTTCTTTACCGATTATCGATAACTTGCTTCGTTTTTAAGTAATCGGTAAATTATCATATCGAAATCCTGCATTTTGAGCAAATCTTATAATTTGAAGAGCTATAGTCACCGAACTTGATATGTTGCTTCTAGAATAGTATATATATTACTATATATCCCCGCTACCACCAAAATGCTATAAATCAAGTTAATAATCCAACTTGTATTGCCCACAAATTTAAGCCACAATTTATATGCAATTGACTTTTTGAGAATACACAAATATTCTATGGCACAATAAGATGTACTGTCGAAAATTTCATTAAGATCGGTAAAGAAACACAAAATTTATGTGCGCACATGTTAGCAGCAGCTAGCGCCAATTCCAAGAATTTCCATATATCTGTACACACACACATTCATGCGCGTCTTTATCGAATTCTATCAACAGCATTGCAATTGCAATTGTATTGTTTTCTGTGCTGCTATTTTAATTCGTTTTTTTCTCATCTTGACTCAATAATTGGTGTGGCTGTTGGGTAGAAGCAGCGGCAAGTAGTCTAGTCTGTTGCGAGTTCGCAATGCTGTTGGGTAGAGGCAGCGGCAAGTAGTGCGGTTAGTTGCGAGTTCGGGAACTTTTTTTTTTTTTAATTTATCCTTATTACTACTAAAGCAAACGAGCATTTGGTGTTGGAATAAGAGGGTTCAGGGTATCCTCTAGTCGGAAGGTCCCGACTAGAACCTCTTGCTTGTTTATACAACATCAAACTATATTACAAGTTTTTTACCCTGAACCCATTGAAAATGGATAAAAAGGGTAAAATGTTTTTGTCCAAATATATGTAACAGGCAGAAGGAAGCATCTCCGACACCATAAAGTATATATATTCTAGATCAGCATCAACAGCCGAATCGATCTAGCCATGTCCGTCTGTCCGTCTGTCCGTATGTATGAACGCAAGTATCTCAAAACCTATAAGAGCTAGAGACTTGAAATTAGCTGTAGGTCCTCCTAGTGCCTGCACAGATCGAGTTTGTTTCCGATAGTCGATAACTTGCCCCGTTTCGTAGTAATCGATAAAAATCTATATCGAAATCCTGTTTTTTGACCAATTTTGGTAAATAATAAGACGATAATAATAATAATATTGTTTTCTGTGCTGCTATTTTAATTGGTTATGTTCTCATTAAAACTCAATTATTTGTGTGGCTGTTGAGTAGAGGCGGCGGCAAGTAGTGCAGTTTGTAGCGAGTTCAAACCCTTAAAAGGAAACTTCTTTTTTTTTATTTGGCTGGTGTGGCTGTTGAGTAGAAGCGGCTTCAAGTAATTCGGTCAGTTACGAACCCGGCCAAAAAAGATTTATTTATTTTTATACCCTGAACCCATTGAAAATGGATAAAAAGGGTATAATGTATATGTGCAAATGTATGTAACAGGCCGAAGCAAGCATCTCCGACCCCATAAAGTACATTTATTCTTGATCAGCATCAACAGCCGAGTTGATCTACAAATGTCCGCCTGTCCGTCCGTCCGTATGTATGAACACAAGGATCTCAGAACCTATAAGAGCTAGAGGCTGAAATTTTAGCTGTAGGTCCTCCTAGTGCCCGCGCAGATCGAGTTTCCGATATTCGATAACTTGCCCCCTTTCCAAGTAATCGATAAAAATCAGTATCGAAATCCTGTTTGTTAAGCAATTTTGGTAAATAATAAGAGCTAGAGTCACCAAACTTGACATGTACCTTCTAGAATAGTATATATATATCAAGTTTCTTTCATTTTATACCTATCGCCACGTCCCCGCTCCTACCTAATAGCTATAAATCAAGTAAGAAAACCAATTTATGCTGCCCACCAATGTAACCCACAATATAAATACAATTGACTTTTTGATAATACACGAATATTGAATAGTACAAAACGATGTAGAAAATTTAATCAAGATCTGTTAAGAAACACAAAAGTTATTAAATAAAGCATGTTATTGGTGTACTCGAGTTTGGGGCAGCAAGCCCAAATTCTAAGAATTTCTGTATACATGTACACATACACATTCATGCGTGTCTGCTTTGAAATCTATCAACAGCATTGCAATTGCGATTGTATTGTTTTCTGTGCTGCTATTTTATTTCGTTATTTTCTCGGTTGTGGTTGGTGAGTAGAGGCGGCCGCAAGTGATATGGCTAGTTGCGAGTTCGAACCCTGCCAAGGGAACTTTTTTTATTATTTTTATTTTTCTTTATTACTACTAAGGCAAACGAGCGCGTAGCGCTAGCTGCATTTGGTGTTGGAATAAAAGGGTTCAGGGTATTCCCTAGTCGGGAGCTACCGACTAGAAACTTTTACTTGTTTTTTTTTTCTATAACCGACACATTTTCGGCCTGAGTGTGCAATAAGAATAGATAGTTAGTGGTGAAAAAGATTCGAAATATCCTACCTCAATGTCTAAAAGGAGGATCATTGGGTTTTAATAGGCAATGCTTGGGAAAGAACTGATTATATTAAATTATTTTATTTACGCCCAAAAGGCTAATGATACTTAATATGCCATTAATGCAAAAATCAGACTACGCGAAGAATGTACTACGGAGCTAAATACAAATTCTCTTTAAATAAGTGGGTTTTATATGTGTACCTATTCTGCATCTAATACACAAGGCTGGATGCCCAAAAATGAAATACCATTGCAGACATCTGTATGTATTTATGTATAGAAAATTTGTAATATATTTTCAGTGCTTCCCAGCGAATTTTCTCATGGGAGATGTGTAACTTGGCACCTAGATATTGATAATTTATTGATTTTGCTGATATGCCAGAAGAATAAGGAAGTTCGACACTGAAAAGTTTAATTATGATATCTTTAGGTTTAAAAAAGTTCTTCACACAAAGACATGAAGTTTCACCGATTGTGTGGGAGTTGTATGAAATTGTGTATGATTTGGCTGCATTTTGAATACATAGACAAAGTATTGCCAAGTGTCATCAGAAAAACTTCAAACTATCCCAATCAATTTATTTTGCTCACATTTCTTGAAAGTTTCGAATTCAAGTAATTCCAATAGAATATACATATGTATGTATGTACATGTACAAAATGTATGTCGATATCTACCTATATATTCATAGGTCCAAAAATTTACCTACTTTGCAATAAGCCTTTAACACAAATTGAGTCGTTTAAATCTGAGTGTGTATTGGGTGCGGCTTGTTAATAAATAATAATAAGCATGCGTACATTTGTTCAAAATATTTACATATGTATCTTAATATATATTTATGTATACAAGCGTACATTCGTTAGGTCCCTTCTAGATTTAAACATTGTATACCCTGTATCCAATACAAATTGTAAAAGGTATAATAAAGTGGTGCAAATGTATTTCTCAGATATATGTATGATGACATTTTCGACATCCTAAGGTATGTGTTGATTAATTGAAACCGTTCTTCTTCTGGGCTAAGAAAATTTCGGAGATTCAAAGGCTCTCAAAAAGCATTCAGAAATCAAGCTTATTTATATTTTTAATAATTTTTCAAATACCAATCAAATAAAATAGACGATTGTATAAAAAATTAAAATTAATGAATGAAAGTAAAAAAGTTACTTATATGAGTGAAATCTGGGTAAGAAGTATCTTCTAGTCGAAAACGAGTTTATATTTTATTACGTTTTGACACCAAATTGCCAAATTACACAAAAGTACAAATGGAATTGGGCGTCTGCTATGATGCTAACAGTCCATTGTAGCCAATGTAAATACTCATGTACATATACGTGCATGTGTATGGTATGCTAATGTGACTTCCTCCCATAATCTCGTAATAACACTTGTTCGTTTACGTACATATGTCACGCAAAGCTGTTTGTAAAAGACTAGTTAACCATTAACACGTTTTTAATTGAAAAGTAACAGAAAAGCGGTCCAATTGTTAGCGATATAATTTGTGGGTACTAATCTATATGCTAGACCACTTTTAGAATAGTTGTATATACCATACGGTTGGTCAATATTACATTTTCGTATGTATGTTATTAAGAAATGTAAGTCTACATACAAGCCAAGCCCTATCCGAGAAAGATGAATAAAAGCACCTTGCTTTATGATTGGTCGCTTGTAGCTGCAGCTGTAAATGCTTGTTCTCAGCTGGACTAGGCATGAAATTTTAAGCCAATGTGCTATTAGCTGGGCGGAGTCGGAAAAGTCGGATGTTGGACGAATCACAAGTGCGCTTAAATTTGTTAATGGAAAGGAAAAATAATATTAAATAGCCTGACTTTAGTTATGCGCAAATCATCTTAAGCTGAAATGGTTGAACATGTATCGGCATCATTTATACTCAAAATACAGTAAGAAAAACTAAATACGTTTTATAATCAAGTGAAGTATTGTGCAAAATTAAAAATATGTCTCTTGACTCTATTACTTCGGAAGAGTTTCTCAACAAGCATAATACTGGTCGAGCCCTCTCGTTTAGTATTGAAAATATTTTGTATAGAAATAATGACTCACAAGGCTATAGAAAACAAGACGGTATAGTTCTGAAAAATATAACACCAGCAGTGAACTCTTCCAATACTACTTCAGTCAAATGTAAGTAATATAAATATATAAATACATATCCGTCAAAGCTATCGCCGCTCGTATATCTGGTCAGTTTTATAAAAGGAGATAACATAGAAGAAAATTAATACAAATATATTCTACTCTAGTGCAGAATCAATAAATGGGCATATAAAAACGTTTGTATTTCCATAGAGATACCTTCCTAGGTTAATTGTATTGATTAAGAATTTGGCTTATTGCTTTCTGCTGTTGTGAAAATGGTTATACCTGCTGAAGAAGATATCTCCGATGACATGTAATATACATATATACAATCCTAATTAGCATTAACAGCTGAATTTATCTATGCTGGGTAAAAGTTTAAAGCTTGTGGAGTAAGTGTTTATTTTTATTTATTTTGTATTTTTAATTTGTAGAAATGCATCTACAAAGTACCTCTTAGTCGGTCACTTTCGGTGGAGACATATCTAACTGCATGAAGTACATTTGTTCTTGAACAATATCAATAGCTGAGTCAATATTGAAATGACCGACTATCTGTGTGCTGCATGCAATGGTTAAAAAGCAGGGGCATACAAATTATATTTTCGACAGTAACAAACGTTTCGTCTTTCTGGTTTAATATCCTGAAATATTAATATAATATGGATAAAAATAGTATAATGGATCTGAGCAAAACAGCAAACAGGCAGAAGATAGCATCTCCTCCCTCTGTTTGTATGAACTCGTAGATCTCGGAGAGTATAAAAACTAGATACTTGAAATTTGAAATATATACTCTCATATACCAGCGAGCTTAAGAGGCTCAAGTCGGGAGTTTCCGACTAGCGAATTCCCTGAACCTTCGTCTCCTCGCAGTACGAACTGTTTCAAATCAGCGATCAAGCTTACGTGATTCCTAGCAATTATTTAAAATCGATATCGAAATCCAATGTTTTGTACGCCGTGAACCCAACGAAATTGGGAAAAGCGAAATAATGTATTTGTGAAAATGTATGTAACACGCGGCAGGATGCATCTCCGACCCCATAATGTATATATATTTTCTTCATCAGCATAAATAGCCAAGTCGACATTGCCATAACCGTGTATCTGTAGAGACTAGTGCCCGCGCAGTACGAGTTTGTTTCCGATAGTCGATAACGTGCCCCGTTTCACATTTATTGAGCAAATCTCATATATTATGAGAGCTAGAATCACAAAATTTTACATATAGCTTCTTGAATAGTACATATATATGTATATCAAAAATCTTTCATTTAAAAGTTATTGCCATCCTCCGTATGCACACCATAGCTATAAATCAAATAAATAAACCAATTGGACCTACCCAGCAATTTAGGCCACAATTTAAATGCAATTGACTTTTTAAGAAAATATGTGAATATTCTATAACACAATAAGATCTATTATTAAGTAGAGTAATTGCTGCGCAGAGTACCGTTATAAGTTAAGACGCCCTTCTCTTATCAGTTCCGAGGTGACTCAAAGTGTATTGGCTGCGTAACCAGACATTCTACCCTTGCTAGAAGACATATGCTTTCAACTAAGCCCTGACTGAAAATGTTGATTGTGTTTGATTATTTTATATTCAACAGCCAAAAAGCCGGCAGATTCGAGCTCAAAATGTCTTTTTATTCAAACTTAGCGATTACAAAGTATAAGTATTCGTTTTACAATAATGATTAAAATGTTGTTATAAGTATTGCGTACAGCTCTCCTTATCACATCTGTTACGATGTGCAAGATGGCTCCACGAGTGACTCCTTTGCCACGATAAGCTCAGTGGTTCTTGTTACTTGTGACCTCCTAGTGTCAGATTTTCATCCTCGTTGACGCATAGGCATGCTTTTAGAGTGAGCCATTTGGAGCACTGCCAAAGCAAGGCTAAATACTCTTCTCCCCAGCGGGACCCAAACTCTTGCTGCTGATACGTTACGCGTTGCCAGCCACCCATACGATTAAACTTTTGGTGCGTCACATCAGCCTCAAGGAACAATGGGTTGGGTCATCCAATGAAGAAATGAGCTGAGAAGAGCACAGCAAGATATGGTGACTCTTCTGAAAAAGGAACCAATAGTCTGGAATTCATTATTGGCGCTATGTGGCAAACTAGGTTGCGAAGTTCGTCGTAATTCAGAACACAAGAGCCAAAAGCACGATAAAAATTATGCTTCACTGTCTTTCTTTGCTTCCCAAAAGCCGCCAATATGCGGTGAACGAGGGGGAACCAGTGAACTGAATTAATATGATTGCGACTAATAAAGGGACTTTTGTGCGACCATATTTTAGATGGCCTGCCACGAGTTGAAATTAATCTCTTAAGCGCATTTAAGAATGAAGCTCTCAATAGCACCTTGACCAACTCGATGTGAACTGATTTAACCACGAAGCAGAAGAAGACAACCATGTAGCATTTAGCTGGAGCTTTACTTAAATTTGTGAATTTATAAACATATGCAAATATACACTGTATTGTACCAAAAAAGTTGACATATTTACAAGTGTCACATATATTAACATAGGGAGATCACGCACAATAAGGACAATTTTTCTTATTTTAAGTTCTGGCCTCTGTATTATTAACAAGAGTAAAATTTATTTAATTCGCTTGGTGTCGATCCTCTAGAAAGTATGTTAACTCTTGAACTACTGTTTTCCAATCGCCACAAACACATTGATTTTGAAGGACTCAGTCCTTATTCATGAAAGATAATCGACGAATCCGATCGCCAATAGAATTTTTCTTCTATGGCTTATGGTACAAGCTAGAATGGATGTGACGCATTTTGAGTACTGAGAGACTTGGGACTGTAACATAATAGTGAGCGTATTTTACTCTTTGACAAGACGAGAATCTCCAAGACTAGACACAATGGCTTGTGCTTCGTTAACTGAAGCTGGCAATGCGAGTTGTTGTAAGATGAAGCTGATAACCGGAATCCGAAAGAGCACGGCAAGGTGCCAACATGATTTTTCGTGAACAACATAGCAGTAGCCAACAGGACAACATCATTACTGCTGATATACTGCGTAACGAGGGAGGTGGATGTAGATGTCGACGACATAGAGAAAGGGACATGAGCAATTACAATGAATCAACACTCGCAGTCAACTGGCTCGAAAACAAAGTAAAGTTATCTTAATGCAGCTGGGAATGATGATGTACTCCGCAGGTTCAATGGCCTCATCGATGCATTATCGCAACCCGCTGAGCCCTAATATCTCAAGTATGTGAGCCTTAAACACTTAAAGTCTAAATCGTTTTAATAAATAAAATAAGTGCTATGGCATAACTATCGTTTGTTTTTTCTTGTGATCAATTTGCGTCCATCGCTGAATCCTTCAGGAACTATCGATGATACTGCATCTTTGCAATATCTTTTAAATTAGTATAATTTTGTATGACACTTGTGAAGACAGAATGAAAGTCTACCCATTTAGGGTATCCACCACTAAACGTAGGTCACATTAGTCAGAGTTATCCCGGCGCTGCCTTAGCCCTAACCATTTGCGCGGGCAGCACAAACTCGCGAAATGTTGAGCAGGGAAATATTGATGCACTGTGTTACTTGATTTGACTACGAACCGAATTTTCAATCGAAACAGCTAATTCGTCAAAGTCCTTGCGCAATAGTCTACCAATTTTAACCAAGTTTGACTCTTCTAGACTGGTATGTTTAGTTTCAAATGAGGACTAAAGTCGTTCGATTTTTTTCAGCCTAACATTTAGACCCCACTCGGAAATCGCACTTATAAATTAAGATAGCTTTGCGTTTATGAAAAGGCACCCTGTTTGCGGAGTGTTAATTAAAGTATGTGCAAGTTGGTTAGGTGCATAGCAACGCTGATCGCTAGTACTAGTATACCGCTAAAGAAAAAACAATCAATACAAACACACGTAACCTGTGTAACGAGGCAACGACAGTGGCTTGTACATAAGATTCGCACGAAAGGCAAAAAAACTTCGAGCATAACCATAGCAACGGGTTTTCCCTAATATTTGAACACTTTTATAACCTGAATGTAAAACAATAAGAGAACAAAAAGAAGATCACATCGCGGTCAGAAAATATCGAGTTGTCGCGCTTTTACAAAAGCTGTTCATAATGAATTATTTGTCAGTATTTGATTTGTTTGCTTTTTTTTTACAAATTATGAGAAGCAGGCAGACCCGACTAAATGCTTATCATCAATTAACAATATTTTTTAAAACAAGGGGGCCCGAGTTGGTGTATGCCACTTGCGGCAAAGCTGTAATCAATTTATTATTTGGATAATAGTGCGCAAAGTGAACGAAATAACTAACTTGCTGCCAAGCTTCGAAGCCTTAGTATAAGTTAATGCTAGGGCAATAAAACGATTATAGCGGAGAAGAGCGCCAGATCTATATTAACAATAAATAAGAGCTATTTAAGCAGAGCAGTAAAGATGAAAATGCCATGCATTAAACAGCTGCGAGGAAGCTCAAGCTGTGTGGCTGCGTAACCAATCAGCATGTTTTATGTATTTTAAGTCTTAGTAATAAAATATATCTTTAGGAAGTTAATTGATTTTTCATTTTGTTTTGAATGAGGTAAACGTGTTTTTGCAATCGAGCAATCAGGTGGCCGGATTAGGAGAGGTGAACCTTGCTCTGGCGGTAGGTGGGCGTGGTTGTTGGTGTTTAGGGCGATTATCTAAAAAAAAATTGTTCTTCTTAGCCTGATGGGACGGGTTCGGTGCGGCAAGCCGATTGTTATATAGGGCGCAATGGGTTTGAAGTTGTTCTGCGCAGTACTCGTTGGCTAAGGAGCTATTTTAATTAGGCCACTCTATTTCGGCAGCGTAAAGCCCAGGTATATTCTTACGCTCTATTGCTTTTAGGTCAGTCCGTTTAGTCTCAGATCTGGCGGCACTCTGCGTCTAATTGAGAAGCATACCGTGGTGCTTTTAGCCGGGCCTATTTTGACGTTCTGGTCTGCTGAAGGTATGGGTAGTCCTTTCGACAGAAGCCGACATACATTACGAACGCTTCTAGCACATGCTTAAGCAACCTGTAAAAATTATCCAGCGCGAACGCCGAATTGGTGGCCTGCGATTGATTTATTTTGAAAACTAGCCCATTGTGTCATCAAGAGTCAAAAGTTGCTTATAGGTCAAAGAGGATCATAGCAATAGATTTTGATATTGATACGTTGGACTTAATTTTTGTTGGACAATATTTTTGTGGTAAAAATATATCGTTGTAACAAATGTATTGGTAGAGTTGTGATTTGACAAGCTTGTCCGCGATTTTGTGCTCACTTACTTTACGCCCTTACGTGGAAGTGCGGTAAGGTATGAGGCGGCGGCAAGGTTCAATGGAGCTAGTAGTAGTAGTAGTAGCTCTAGTTCTGGGAAGAACGTTTTTTTGTTTTGAATTGTTTTAAGTTCGAAGCGACTATACTTTTTATTAAAAAGCAAAAACCCAATCTTAAAGCTAACAAGGAATTATCATATCATGATCCCAACGACTATCTTACGAAGACGTCCCCATCCCCCCTGGCGCATACGGCACTCTTATATTCTCAAGGAGCGAACCAAAAATAATATCGTTTATCAATTAAATAAATGTAAGTGAGAACTAAGGCAAGGAAAATAATACAAAAATGTAAAGAAAAACATAAAAAGTTAAAGTGAAATGGTGACATGACACTTATAAAAAGAGACACTTATAATAAAGCTGCCATGAAACGATCGCTTAAAAACGATGTTCTGGTATGGAAAGCTTTATATACCCTTGTAGAGGGTATTATAATTTTAAAATGGAATGTGTAACGCATTGAACATTTGGCGATCTGGCATCACAGAAATTGATGCATTTTAAGTTTTTGTCTTTGATAAGTTTGGTTACACTAATTTGGAATTTCACAATATTACAAGAAGCATGTAAAATATAGTGTTCAATGCTACTAAACGTTTTCTTATGTCGATCCTTAACAAAGCTTTAAAGAAATCTTAGTAAAAGGCTCCACATGGAAAGGGGTGGTCACGCGGTAAAGTCGGGTGGCGAATGGCCTCAGTATATTTGGTTGCGAGAAAACAAGCACCGGTGGCCCATCAATATCCATACCAATCCTTACTACGGTCTTTCCGGGAGACCTAAGGTGCACAGCGGAGGTAGGGACCCTTTGATACCCTAGTACTTCCGGGTTGGGGTGGGGTTGCTGTGTCCTGATACCGTCGCTACATAAACTTAATTATTATAGAGTCCCTGCTGAATCTGAATTGGGGAAGCTAAACTTCCATTTAAACATACAAAAAATGAGCAAGAAGAAAACCAAAACCTAACTTGCAGCGTATTAACTGTACCAACAACCATCAACATGTTGGTGAGGCTCCTTACAGGTAAACAACTGTCTGATTGTTGCAGGATCTGAGATGAAGGGCGATCCTGGCGATCTTTTAACCACCCAACCATGAATCTCTCATGCCAGTTTAAGAGAGACTCCCTGTAGTAAACTTATCTATAAAATTAGGTCAATATGCCTCCCCTCTTTAATGATACTTAAACTTTCATTTGGAATTACAATAATATATATGCTTCATTTATTCTCTCTTTAAATTTTAAATTCTTTGTAATTTGGAACATTCGTTATAACTAGATGCGATTTGCAAATTAATTCTTCACAATTATTTAATTATTAACGGAAGATATATATTTAATTTCCTTGTTTGTTTGCGTTTCTAAGCCAGGTCATAAAAAAACTACTATCTTTACGTATAGTTCCTTAATTAAAGTTATTATTACTATTATTTTCTCATATGACGTGCCAGTTGTATAACTACTAAAAAAAACGTATCGATGCTGTAAGACGTGCATTGGGCTACGTATATATATATATTGACCTAGCATCTTGGTTAAAGTCCGAGCAAAAATCATATAAAATTTTAAAAAATTCAAAATAAACAAACTAATGGGCGCATACTTTTAGTAAGAACGGTCTCAAAGCAAATCAGCAGTTTCTACTACGTTCCTCCGCGTCAAGCTTTCGAGTTATGCACGGGTTTGAAGCGTCAAAAGCTCATTGTGAGCATAAGCGATTACTTGTTACTGATCAGATGTTCTTTTATTACGTTACTTTATATGTGTATAAATGAATGCCTAATCAACTTACAAACAGAAAGCGTGTTTGAAAGCTCTCTCGCTTGTAAGCATTGTGCAAGCTCGATCGGCACCTGCACGCTCACTTATCTAAAAGCTCTATGTATGCAGATACGACGACGCAACTAGAAAGCTTTCAGAATGCTGACGCGCTCAAAGATGTAAAAGAGGAAGAAGGAAGTGTGGTGACTTACATGCAACTGCGGTGAAAGGCCTTCCAACGCTGGAGACGGTGTTGTTCCCTTTAGTTTATGAGTAGTGGGTTGGTATGGTATGGAACTTCTTGTTTTTCTTTTTTTCTTTAATCACTTGAGCACTAAAAGTTTGTTGATGAATTATGCATATTTTCTTTTAGAATTTTTGTTTGTAATATTTATATATACCAAATTTTTTATTATATTTTAGATTTGTTCTCTGCGTGAGAGCACTGCTGACTGGCTTTGTACACACTTGCTTCGTAACAGATAAAGAAAATTTGCATACAAAAATTTCCATATTTCCAATTCGCTGCTGGAGGGCTTAAATCCTATGGCACTGCACTCAAAGATTTTATAAATTTTTCTGTTCGTTTAATTCTGTTATTTTGTTTTCTAATTTGGGTTTGTGAGACGGCCATGTGCGTCAATGTTTTCTGGACCCGTTGGCGGCTCCAAGTGGCACGGCAGACGTGCTTCAAGAAATGGCACCCTGGTGGCCAAAAAATTCCATCGGTACTGGGCAACGGATAGGCATCTTTTTTAGTGGCCTCGTTTAGTTTACGCACATCTGACCACAAACGAAATTTATTGGGCTTAATAACCAGGCGCATAGGTGAGCTCCAAGCACTTGAAGATGGCTCGATAACGTCTAGCTCTAACATTTGGTCAATTTCGGCATAAAGAAGTTTTTCAACTACTGGGCTGACAGGGTAAAAACGCTGTTTTACGGGTTTTGCGTCGCTAACCTTAATACGATATTGAATCAAACTAGTGCGCCTAATCCTTCGCGACAGTTAGGAAAAAGATTTTTCACTACCTCCAGCTGTTGCAGTTGCACCTTGAATAAGGCACACGCATTCGCATTTTATGCTTCAAATGAGGGGCAGCTTTTTCTATTTATTTAGAGGGCGTTTCAATGCAACAAATCACATTCGCAGCTAATGCGAACATTTCTAAAAACCTACACCTAATATGAGCCTCTGCTTTATTGATGGTATAACAGGGTTTTGAGCTTTTGATATTTGTTTTTAAACCATTAAAGCCGTAATAAGTCATAATGGACTCATTTCACTAAAATTTTTATTTCTAACTTCTAAATAATTTTTAAGCCGCTCGTGGTAAGGACGAAAACTTGGAAAGTCAACCGTACTAATCGGATCCTCCTGGGAAGGTTTTAAAATGGTGACAGGACGAACGATATCAGCGGTACGACTGGTGCCTGCTTCTTGAGCAGCAGTTTTTAACTGGGCGGGGGCATCCGGTTGTTGGTGGACACACCCTTCTGCCGGTTTTCCGACAGGCGCTGAATGCATATCCTGCATTGTGGCTTGTATACGTTAATAGTTCCACATCCGTAGCAAAATATTCGATGCTGTGCAAGACCAACTGGTTACGTTTGAGTGGCGAATAGCGGTGAGCTCCTGCTCCCCACTAACATATACTGCTTGGTCTACTTCTATCAAGTTTTCATGCATTTGCACATATCTACGCAACTGACCTACCGAATGTACTGGTTGATATAGCAACTTGTGGCGTGCTTCTGAAAGCAGATTGTTCTTCAAAATTTTGATCATCTCTTCCTCTTCTATGCGAACAGACGATTTATCATCTTTGGGTTGCTACTTCTTTCATGGCTCTAGCTAAATTTCTTGTCACCACGCGAGAATTCGGGCCCGCAACTGGAGGCTCACCCTTTGAACGAGGTGAACAGTTTCCTATTAGTTTTCAGTTTTCAATTCTGTGTCTCTAGTGCAGACGCACAATCTGGCCAAGTGTGGTGTGTTTGTAACAAACTTTCAGACAAACTTTGTGAAAATTATGTTTACTCTTTGTAATATAACAGGACTGAATATTTGTCATAAACTGACCACAACTAACACAATTCAGCGACTTCAGATGAAAGCGTAATATTTTGAGGACTATGTTCGATAGGCATCATGATTCAAATTTTAAATTTATTAATGTATGTATAATGAACCTAATGCATAGATAAAGTTTGCTACTAGACAGCGCCTAGTTATAAGGGGTAGGAAAGAATCTAATATTGGTCTATTGCTATTATCATTATTAAGTCTATATTTGCAGTGCATATCTTTTCCATGACATTCCGTTTCCTCGGTAGCCAAATGCCTATGTAGCATAATACATCTATTCCAGAGCAAATGGATATGCAATATTACCAAATATGCATCACAAATGAAATCTTCCAACTTTAATTCTTGAAGGGTTATCAAAACCATTTTATTTTTAAAACCTCGCAATGGCAATACAACGAAAAAGCTGATGCACCCACATTCGGCAGGGTATTCAACCTTTGCTAAATACTCAAGATTCCAGAAGTGGTGATACAGTATCTCAAAGTTTTACATATTACAACGCTTAATAAATTTAAAAACGGCAATCGAAGTATAAGTGTGCTTTAGTTGCGAGATCTGTGTTTGCAATAGCTATGGTGTAGGATGCTTTTAATACCCTTGCAGAGGGTATTAAAATTTTGTCGTGAAATGTGTAACGCATAGAAGGAGACATCTCCGACCCCATAAAGTATATATATTCTTGATCAGTATCAACAGCCGAGTTGATATAGCCATGTCCGTCTGTCCGTCTGTCTGTTTCTATGCGAACTAGTCTCTCAGTTTTAAAGCTATCTTTATAAAACTTTGCAGAATTCCCTCTTTCTGTTGCACGCAGCTCATATGTCAAAACCAGTTGGATCGGACCACTATATCATATAGCTGCCATAGGAACGATCGGTCGAAAAGTAGGTTCTTGTATGAAAAACATTTTTGTTTATAAAGTTATCTTGACTAAACTTGGTATTTATTAGTTTTACAACGCTCCCCATATATATGCAAAATCCTATTAAGATCGGGCAACTATATCATATAGCTGCCATAGGAACGATCGGTCGAAAATTAAGTTTTTGTATGGAAATTTTTTTTGTTTTTCAAGATATCTTGACCAAACTCGGTACTTATTAGTTTCACTAAGCTCCCCATATATATGCAAAATTCTATTAAGATCGGGCAACTATATCATATAGCTGCCATAGGAACGATCGGTCGAAAATTAAGTTTTTGTATGGAAATTTTTTTTGTTTTTCAAGATATCTTGACCAAACTCGGTACTTATTAGTTTCACTAAGCTCCCCATATATATGCAAAATTCTATTAAGATCGGGCAACTATATCATATAGCTGCCATAGAAACGATCGGTCGAAAATTAAGTTTTTGTAAGAAAAATTTTTATGTTTTTCAAGATATCTTGATCAAACTCGGTATTTATTAGTTTTACTACGCTCCCCATATATATGCAAAATCCTATTAAGATCGGGCAACTATATCATATAGCTGCCATAGGAACGATCGGTCGAAAATTATGCTGTTGTATGGAATTTTTTTTGTTTTTCAAGATATCTTGACCAAACTCGGCATTTATTAGTTTTACTATGCTCCCTCCACTTATGCAAAATCTTTTTCACATCGGGCTACTATATCATATAGCTGCCATAGGAACGATCGGTCGAAAATTAAGTTGTTGTATGGAAACCTGTTTTGTTTTTCAAGATATCTTAAGCATACTCGGCATTAACTATTTGCCCTGTGCTTCTTAGATACGGGCAAAGCACTATGAGCATTTTGAAAAGGTTGGGTCTGCAAGGGTATTAAATCTTCGGTGTGCCGAAGATAGCACTTCTTTCTCGTTATATTCTGTATTCATATTTCCTGTATACGTAGGCAAGCCATCCGACCTTAGTCAGACTCCAAGTTCCATTACATATACATTTGATACTTCTACATGCAATACTTTAACGCCGTCAACATACTGTTATGAGATAAGCACTTCATGCATTTCATCAATATAGGTATATTTGCAACGTCAACCAAACTCAGGTACTCGCAGGGGTTGTGTGGCTACTAACTCAAAATATTTCACATCATTGAAAATCTCGACTTTAGCTGGCCCCAAGTTTTTGGCGCCAAAATTGATATAGTGTTAAATGCTACTAAACGATTTCTTATGTCGATCCTTAACAAAGCTTTAAAGAAATCTTAGTAAAAGGCTCCACATGGAAAGAGGTGGTCACGCGGTAAAGTCGGAGGGCGAATGGCCTCAGTATATTAGGTTGCGAGAAAACAAACACCGATGGCCCATCAATATCCACACCAATCCTTATTACGGTCTTTCCAGTAGACCTAAGGTGCACAGCGGAGGTCAGGACCCTTTGATACCCAAGCTCTTCCGGGTTGGGGTGGGGTTGCTGTGTCCTGAGACCGTCGCTACATAAACTTAATTATTATAGAGTTGCTGAATCTAAATTGGGGAAGCTAAACTTCCAAGAAGAAAACCAAAACCTAACTTGCAGCGTATTAACTGTATACATCAACATGTTGGTGAGGCTGAGATGAAGGGCGATCCTGGCGATCTTTTACACACCAAACCATGAATCTCTCATGCCAGTTTAAGAGAGACTCCTTATAGTAAACTTATCTATTACATTAGGTCAATATGTCTCCCCTCATTAACGATACTTAAACTTTCATTTGGAATTACAATAATATATATGCTTTATTAATTCTCTCTTTAAATTTTAAATTCTTTGTAATTTGGAACATTCGTTATAGCTAGATGCGATTTGCAAATTAATTCTTCATAATTATTTAATTATTAACGGAAGATATATATTTAATTTCCTTGTTTGTTTGCGTTTCTAAGCCAGGTCATAAAAAAAACTACTATCTTTACGTATAGTTCCTTAATTAAAGTTATTATTACTATTATTTTCTCATATGACGTGCCAGTTGTATAACTACTAAAAAAAACGTATCGATGCTGTAAGACGTGCATTGGGCTACGTATATATATATATTGACCTAGCATCCTGGTTAAAGTCCGAGCAAAAATCATATAAAATTTTAAAAAATTCAAAGTAAACAAACTAATAGGCGCATACTTTTAGTAAGAACGGTCTCAAAGCAAATCAGCAGTTTCTACTACGTTCCTCCGCGTCAAGCTTTCGAGTTATGCACGGGTTTGAAGCGTCAAAAGCTCATTGTGAGCATAAGCGATTACTTGTTACTGATCAGATGTTCTTTTAATACGTTACTTTATATGTGTATAAATGAATGCATAATCAACTTACAAACAGAAAGCGTGTTTGAAAGCTCTCTCGCTTGTAAGCATTGTGCAAGCTCGATCGGCACCTGCACACTCACTTATCTGAAAGCTCTATGTATGCAGATACGTCGACGCAACGAGAAAGCTTTCAGAACTCTGACACGCTCAAAGATGTAAAAGAGGAATAAGGAAGTGTGGTGACTTACATGCAACTGCGGTGAAAGGCCTTCCAACGCTGAGTAGTGGGCTGGTATGGTATGGAACTTCTTGTTCCTTTTTTTTTTAATAACTTGAGCACTAAAAGTTTGTTGATGAATTATGCATATTTTCTTTTAGAATTTTTGTTTGTAATATTTATATATACCAAATTTTTTATTATATTTTAGATTTGTTCTCTACGTGAGAGCACTGCTGACTTGCTTTGTACACACTTGCTTCGTAACAGATAAAGAAAATTTGCATACAAAAATTTCCATATTTCCAATTCGCTGCTGGAGGGCTTAAATCCTATGGCACTGCACTCAAAGATTTTATAAATTTTTCTGTTCGTTTAATTCTGTTATTTTGTTTTCTATTTTGGGTTTTTGAGACGGCCATGTGCGTCAATGTTTCCTGGACCCGTTGGCGGCTCCAATTGGCACGGCAGACGTGCTTCAAGAAATGGCACCCTGGTGGCCAAAATATTACCCCATAACCCAGAATTTTGCTGGTTGGGTGGGGCAACACCAATTTTTATCTTAGTGATCCTATGGAGCACTAGCAACGATTCGGATGAGGGCGATCGGGCGATCGGTCAGGCTCTATAAAACAACACTATATTAATTTTCACGGTCTGCAAAAAATATTATTATGTGCGCATACCTTCTCATTTTTTTCCTCTTCACCGCTTTATTAGAAGCGACTACAAAATGGGATGCCCTTAGATTAGGGTTTTGGGTGTCCGTCACATGTGAGCGGTTGGTTCACCGGGGATTGCCACAACTCAAGCAGGTCTGGTCGCTCCCGTGCCCAATTGTTCAACAAAAATGTATGGCGAATTTTTACGGGGTTTTTCTAATTCCGTTTTATTTAATTTTTTTTTTTTGTAAAAAGATTATTAAATTTTTTTTCTTGGAATAAACTTAAGCATTTATGTAATCACGACGATTCCTTCCTTGGGGGTTATATCAGCAAAAAGGAATTCTGCTACTATCCGCTGGTTTTTATAGGCGTCCGAAGACAAAGCTCATGCTCCCGGATGACAAGTGGAGACAACGAAGTTAGGGGTGATCACATAAAGCTTCCATGTGGAGATATATGAGCGGTGCAAGCTTACAAAAGCTCGACTTGCTTCAAGCACATTATCTAAAGCTTCAGTTGGTACAAGCCAGCTTTTGTCTGTTACAACACAGGCGAAATTTTTGTCGCAAACGATACGTCGTGGAATTGAGTTTAGTTTCTTGGTTGTCCTCATCGACCATTACATAAACTTCTTCTAGCTTGAGCTCTATAGTCTTCACCATCTACGCGTCTAAATATTCACATTTTTTGTGTATAATGAATAAAGCAACTATTGCATAAATCAAAATATTTTACTTGTATTAATGGATTTAGAATATTGACTTTTAAGTTCCATCTATTTATACCCTGAACCCATTAAAAATGGGCAAAAAGGCTATAATGGTTTTGTGCAAATGTACTTAACAGGCAAAAGAAAGCATCTCCGACCCCATAAAGTATTTATATTCTTGATCAGCAATAATAGCCGAGTCGATCTAGCCATGTCCGTCTGTCTGTCCGTCCGTCTGTCCGTGTGTCCGTATGTATGAACGCAAGGATCTCAGAACCTATAAGACCTAGAGACTTGAAATTTTAGCTGTAGGTCCTCCTAGCCTATGCGCAGATCGAGTTTGTTTGCGATATTCGATAAGTTGTCCCGTTTTCAAGTAATCGATAAAAATCAATATCGAAATCCTGTTTGTTGAGCAATTTTAGTAAAAAATAAGAGCTAAAGTCGCCAAACTTGATATGTAGCTTCTAGAATAGTATATATATATATCAAGTATCTTTCATTTTATAGCGATCGCCACCTGCCCGCTAACACCACCAAGCTATTAATCGTGTTAGTAAACCAACTTGTATTGCCTACCTAATTAAGCCACAATTTAAATGCAATTGTCATTTTTAAAATACACAAATATTTTATAGTACAATAAGATCTACTACTGAAAATTTTATCAATATCGGTTAAGAAACACGAAACAAAATGTGTTTGGGCTTGCAAACACGTCCACCAGCAATCGCAAATTCCAAGAATTTCTGTATACATGAATTCTGTATATTTTGAATTCTATTAACATTATTTCAACTGCGTTTGTATTGTTTTCTGTGCTGCTATTTTAATTGGTTTGTTTCTCTTAATTATTGGTGTGGCTATTGAGTAGAGTCGGCGGAAAGTAGCGCGGTCAGTTACGACTTCCAACCCTGCCGAGGAAACTATTTTTTTTTGTTTTGACTGATGTGGCTGTGTGGCAAGTAATGCGGTCATTTGCGAGTTCAAACCCTGGCAAGGTAACTTTTTTTTTTATTTATCTTTATTACTACTAAAGCAAACGAGCGCGTAGAGCGAACTGCATTTGGTGTTGGAATAAGAGGGTATCCCCTAGTCGGGAGCTCCCTACTAGAACCTCTTACTTGTTTTTGTTTCAAAAGATCAACACAAAACTTGGTCAGCTGCTCAACAGCAATAACAATCGGTCACAAAGCAACTGCAGCAATACCCCGATCGCACACGCCGATTCAAATCAAAATTGCTAACAAGTATGGCTGCAGTGCCCAACACTGCATTGTACCATGTTCCTTTAATCAATCAAAAAACAACAACACAAAAAACAAATTGGCAACTTCAACGGCTAATCTATTCATGCCATGCTAAATTTTTCCAAGGTATAAAAGCTCACAGTATAACAACATCTAATCGGCTATTTATTCACGAAACAAAGTCTGGTAAAAGTTCCTTATCGACTGGCGCAGATGTGTCAGGCATACCTCCTGCAGTCATTGACCGACGTTTCTTAGCTACCGCTGCTTACGGCACTATCATTAAAACATATGGCTCAACCCCTCTCACTCTCGATCTTGGGCAATGATTAACTTTTTTCGAAGATTCCTGCCGAAAGCATTCACTCACCAAGCACCACTGGTACAATTAATACCGGGCAACAAAAAAAAACGACTGAACTTCAATAACTTGGACAGGTGACGCGCTAAAACATTTTGAGGAATGCACGCGTTCTCTAGCTGGAGCATCACTTTTGGTACATCCTGTTCCAGATGCTTAATTATCGCTCAGCATGGACGCAAGCGATACAGCCGTTGACGCTGTACTGCACCAGATCGACAACAATTTACTTCAGCCAATGGGATTTTTAAGCGTCAAACTGACTGACGCACAACGCCAGTTCACTACTTACGATCGAGTGCTTCTTGCAATTTACCTTAGTATTAAGAATTTCCGCTACATGCTCGTAGGTAAAATGTTTGATGTCCACACCTACCTTAAACCCTTGGTATACGCTTTTACTCAAAAATCTGAAAAAGCTTCTCCACGTCAGCTTTGACAGCTAGATTTTATCAGACAATTCACGACATCTATTCTGCACATAGCAGGTGTCGATAACATTACTGCCGACACACTCTCACGCATCATTGACTACAATAAGATTGCTGCTTGTCAAGCAACTTTTCCAGAGCTAAAAAAAGCTTCTTAGTGACAACACCACTACACTTCAAACCATATCTATCAACTTACCGCAATCAAGAACTCCAATCTTATGCGATTTTTCTACTGCCGCAGTGCGACCATTCATACCGCAGCCACATCAAAAAATATTATCAGCAAGATACATGGCATTGCCCATGGAGAAGTTGGTTCAACAATTGAACTCATCAAACGGCGCTTCGTAGGGCCTTTTATGCATAAGGATATAGCTCACTTCGCCCTTGCCAAAAATCTGAAAAAACACTCCACTTTCATTCGCCACTCCAACAATACAGTCTGCCTTCACGCAGACTTCAATACATCAATGTAGACCTCATCGGACCATTGCCTCAATCTGGTCAATCTTGATATTGTCTCACGATCATCGATCGCTAAACCAGATGGCAAGATGCAATTCTCCTCGGCCGACGCTCAACATCCAAGCAACAGCAGCACAGCGTTTTTGAGAGTTGTGCCATACTCTTCGTCTTCCTGGAGTAATTTTCAAGAGCTCCAGCCAATTTCAACCACAAGCTGATTTCGCCAAGGATAAAACAGAGACGATGCGCGAAACCCGACCAATTCAAACTGCCAACCGCGACTCATCAAAGCCTTTCGTTTTTTGGCAATTATCTGATTCAACTCATGTGTTTCTTCGTAACGGCACGGTACGTGGATCGCTTCAGACGCTTTACGATGGAGGATTTGAAGTAAAATCAACATAAACCAAATATGGGCAATAACCAAAAACATATCCGACCACATAAAGTGTACATAACATATTCTAGATCAGCCGAGTTGATAAAGCTATATCCGTCAGTTTGGCTGTCCATCTCTCTTTTTCTATGCGATCTAATATTTTAAGCTAGGCCGCTATCGTCTTGGAACTCATTGATCTGTCTTCCTGTTGTTGAGTTTGCTAGGATCGGACCTTTATATCATATAGCTGCCATAGGAACGATGGGTCGAAAAGTCGGTTCTGTATGAAAAATTTGGTTTCTTATCAAGATGTCTTGACCAAACTCGGCTATTATTCATTTCATTATCCCATCATATATGCAAAATCTTATGAACGTAGGACGAAGATATTCTTAATATGTCTAACATGAGAGCCAACATTCTCTAAGCTGACCAATTTAGGTTTGAAATTTAAGGGATATAGACTATACTAAGTTAGGCGATAGGTACATCTCATATGACTGGAACATAATAAATTCTCTTCCAACAGTCGACGTCCAACTAAATCACATCCAAATGACTACTGCCCATTTGTATTATACATTAGTACCTATTAAAAGTAAGATTGTAAGGTTAATAAACATTCCTTGGCTTAATAATTGAATACAAGAAGCTTATTTTAAGAGAAATATGGCTTTTAACATATGCAATCTTTATACAACGTTGCAATTGTATCGGCAATTTAAAACTTACAAACTCATAGTTAACTTAACAACTACGCATATAAATTTAACAGTGCAACAGGGAACAGGTAGAACATTTTTGTTAAGAAAGAAATGGTAATGCGTTAAATAAAAACTTCGTAGATGGAAGATTTATAAAACGTTTAATCAGCAATTTAAAATTAACAAACTGATCATAAACAAATAAATTCAACAAAACCTATTATCAAAATAAGTGAATGTGTTGAAATCTGTAATGTTGATTTCTATGTTGATTTTATTTTAAGAAAATAAAACAAAACCATTTTTGACAACAAAATTGAGGTTCTTGGTCGCCAAATACGTACCCTATCGCATTGCATAGAATTTGTTTAAAGTATGGAAAAGACTGTCAGCAAAAGAATGATTTAGCTTTTAATAATATTGCCAGATATGTTTACAACCTAAAGACAAACTGACTGAATCATCTCTGACACTAATTATTTACTAAACATTAGAGACTTGGATGCAGTTAAAAATCGACAAAATATTTCTCTAAATAATAGACTTGCATGCTCTATAAGGGCAAACTGGCTTATGGCTTAAGAAGCAATTTTTCTTTTCTGTTGTTCAGGTTTTAAACAATCTTACACATAATCTTAAGGAGGTCAGCAAAACACACAAATTAAAGCCAAGTCGAATAGCACATTTAGGAATCAATAATATATAATAAATATCTACTATTATAATAATAATAATAAACATAATACCACCAAAATAAAGAAAAATAAGCATATAATACTTAAGGTTTTATTGTTTCGGTTTCAAGTAAAGAGTCGAGTCTGTTGAATTGACTTTAGTTAGTAGGAATCGAGTAAGACTAAAATAATAAATTAGCACTTGCATAAGGATAATATCTTTGGAATGCTGTAAATATTTCGGAGGAGGAGTAATATTGCTGAAGTGATCCAGCTATCAATTTTTCCAAAATAACAGGCTACAGTTGAATCACTGTCATTCAACAATACATTAATTACATATGCAAACTCTGTCGGTGTTGTCTAGAACTTGCTTAAAAAATAAAATATATCTACTGTTAGCTGTAATGTGAGTGTGGTCAAATGGGTAACTAATAATGCATAAGAGGGTTACAATTTCTTACGCATGTTACCCCAAAAATTGGCCCGACATTTTCCTCGATTCCTATGGGGATAGTAAAGATCACCACCTAGTGGTACTTCCCGTTAGGAAAGTAAGAACCATAAATTGCCATAGAAAAATCTACGAAGCTAATAATATTAATGCGAAAAGATTCAATTAGTGTGGTGATGGGAGGGGTAGCAAACTGTGCCGGATATTCTCCTAGACAATTACCCGTTCTCCTCTTAATGCTCAAATATTATTCAGTGTGTTTCATTTTTACCTGATGCATGTGGCGTCCCATGTGACTAGTGATTGGTTGTATATCATTAAAATATAAATTTACGAGTTAGTGGTTGATCTGTTTTAGATTTACAAATTCTGAAATGATTTAGTATTTCAAATTTAAGTTTCTTAACTTCTTTAACAAGAAAGAGTGCCCCCAAGGAAGTGCCCGACTAGCGAACACCCCGAACCTTATTCAACCACAAGCAAATGCACCTCAAGCTTGTTTACCAATGTCACGCGTTACCAACGAAACAAATAAAAACAAGGAAGAGCGATCTAGTCGGGAGTACCCGAAGAGGGGATACCCTGAACATTCTTCTACCAAAATCAAATGCAGCTAAATAAATAAAAAATAAATAATTTATAAACAAGTAAGAGGTTCTAGCTAGGGGATACGCTCCCGACTAGGGGATACCCTGAACCCGCTTATTCTTATATACACCAAATGCAGCTCGTTTGCTTTAGTAGTAATACAAATAAATTAAAAAAGTTCCCTTGGCAGGGTTTGAACTCGCAACTGACCGCATTACTTGCTGCCGCCTATATGCAGCAGCCACACCAGCCAAAACAAAAAAATAGTTTCCTCGGCAGGAACTCGTAACTGACCGCGCTACTTTCCGCCGCCTCTACTCAATAGCCACACCAATAATTAAGTCTTAATGAGAAAAAAGCGAATTAAAATAGCAACACAGAAAACAATACAAATTGCAATTGCAATGCTGTTGACAGAATTCAAAGCAGACGCGCATTCTTGTGTGTGTGTGTGTGTGTGTGTACATGTATACAGAAATTCTTGGAATATGCGCTTGCTGCTGCACATGTTTGCAGGCCAAAACACATTTCCTTTCGTGTTTCTTAACCGATCTTGATGAAAGTTTCTTATTGTACTATAAAATATTCGTGTATTCTCAAAATGACAATTGCATTTAACTTGTGGCTTAATTAGATAGGCAATACATGTTGGCATACTAACATGCTTTATAGCTTTGTGGTGGTAGTGGGGAGGTGGCGATAGCTATTAAATGAAAGATGCTTGATATATATACAAGTTGGCAAGTTGGATTATTAACTTGATTTATAGCTATAAGGTAGTAGCGGGGAGGGGGTGATAGCTATAAAATGAAAGATACATGATATATATATACTATTCTAGAAGCTACATGTCAAGTTGGTGACTCTAGCTCTTATAATTTACCAAAATTGATCATAAAACAGGATTTCGATATCGATTTTTATCGATTACTTGGAAACGGGACAAGTTATCGCCTATCGGAAACAAACTCGATCTGCGCATGGACTAGGAGGACCGACAGCTAAAATTTCAAGTCTCTAGCTCTTAAAGGTTCTGATATCCTTGCGGTCATACATACGGACAGACGGGCGGACGGACAGACAGACGGACATGGCTAAATCGACTCGGCTGTTGATGCTGATCAAGAATGTATATACTTTATGGGGTCGAGATGCTGCCTTCTGCCTGTTACATACATTTGCACAAATACATTATACCCTTTTTAACCATTTTCAATGGGTTCAGGGTATAAAAATTAAAAGCAGATAAGTGTGGGCCTTGCACCCACTAAAAACTACTAATACATTACTCTCTATATCCCTCCCATGGCACCACAGATGGGTATTACTTCACGAGGAGGAGATGGTATGGAAGCCTTAGCTAGATTCCCATCTATGATTCCGCTGCCTTTCAGCGCGAAGCAAGGATTTGTTCATATCTGCAGCTGTGGTGCTAAAAGCAATCCAATTGTTTTTCGAGCTGAGTATGATATCCATTAAGTCGTAGACCGTAAAGGTCTTCCAATTATTTGACTTGGCTCTTCCCGTTCAGCAGATAATTTTGGACAGACAGAAAGGATATGATATGCGTCTTCCATGACCCGGACACAGTGTGTGCAAAACAGGGTTATCTCGTGCTTGAACCTATATAAATAGGATTTGAAACACCTGAGTCCCGACAGTAGTTGAGTCGAGTATAAGTCGGTTCGATCGTGCCTCCTGGTCACCCAAGGTCGTATGTCCGGGATCAGCAATTGTGTCCGGCTGCTATTGGGAGGAGCTCTCCACATCGCCTGCCATGCATCCATCGTGTCCACCCACCTTGTAGCTTGGGGGCTGTTGCTCCGCGTCTTCATAGCCAGAAGATCTAGTGAAATTTCAGGGACGGCGCCCAGACTGATGCGGTATATAAGATGATCGACTTGACACCACTGGTGATCAGCCACCTGCTATTGAGTAGTGGGCCTTCATTGTTTGACATCATCCTGGCTGATGCACTCGCAGACTTTGACGCCTTTCCTCCGACGATCCTCATGGAGTGCTTGAAAGTAAGGCGATGCGCAAGCATTATTCCCATATTCCATATTCCGTCCGTCCGCCGTATGTATGAACGCCAGGATCTCAGAACCTATAAGAGCTAGCTACTTGAAATTTCAGCTGAAGGTCCTCCTAGCACCCGCGCAGATCGAGTTTATTTCTGATATTCGATAACTTGCCCCGTTTCCAAGTAGTCGATAAAAATAGATATCGAAATCCTGTTTTTTGAGCAATTTTGGTAAATAATAAGAGCTAAAAAAACCAAACTTGAAATGTAGCTTCTAGAATAGTATAAAAAATTTCAAGTATCTTTCATTTTATACCTATCGCCTGTTGGAAGAAGAGGGTTCTTACTTGTTTTGCTTTGTTGCGTAAATTTTAAAGTTTTTATTATAGACCCTTTTTTATGTGACATTACTGTCTTTTTTTGATAACATTTTTTTTTGATTGATCATACCAATATCTAGAGAAATTTACATGTAATGTTAAGTGTCAAACGATTTTAATCTATCAGTAGGTTCCTTTTGTTTTTATCATAAGGTTCTTTTTTATAATTTTGAAGGGTTCTAGATATCTATCATCTAGCTTGTGATCTGTTTCATTTCATAGTAAGACTTGGCCTCCTAATTCTAATCTAAAATCAGTCACTTTCCTATCATAATATTCTTTATGTTTTTTCTTATTATTCTCTCTCATTTTTCTAGCTCTCTTATAGGCTACTTCTAATCTATATTTAGATTCCTTTGCGTAATCTTCTACATTATAAAGTGGTTCTTTCTATCTATGCTAATAAAATAATTTGGTAGGTTTGGGATTTTGCTAAAAACTAGCTTATATGGACAATAATCATGTGCCATGGATGGGGTTGTATTGTAACAATAATTGAAAAAATGAAGCCCTACGTCTCAATCAGTTTTATCAACTTATATGTAGGAACGCATTTATTCATTTAAGGTTCTGTGACTTCGTTCCACAGTTCCTAACGTCTGATGATAGTGTGCTGTAGACGTAATGCTGTCTATTTTTAGATACTTACATAAGTCGTAAATCATGGAATGCTTGTACTCAGTACATATGTCCGTAATGAACGTCTTAATTGGACCGTACTTTAGAATAAAGGATTCAATATAAGCTTTTACTACGCTTTTTGCGCTTTTATTCGCTATAGGTATGGCAACAAGATATCTTGTTTTCTGACTACGATAATGGACCAATTGTGTCGACAGGACTTTGTCGAAAACAGTTATTGGCGTGACTGTAATGGTTAATGGGGTTTCAATGTGCTTGGTAGAGTTATCTTTTTGATATAACTGTCATTTACGTACGAACTCTGTAATATGACGTGTCATATTTTTCTATACTAATGCCTTTTAAAATTATGATAATGTTTTTGAAATGTCTGTATGACCTCCTTGCATGGGCCGTCATTGAATGTAGACATTATTTCTTCTCTTTTTTATTTGTATTTATTTGGTTCACCGGCTTGAGTAGCGCTTCTCCTAAATTCTTTAAATATATATTGCCCATATTTTTGAAAGTATCTATTGAAGTGTTTTCAAAGATCTTTTCGCTCGGTGCCACTTTGAGTTGGCTTATCTTATAATGGCTTCTGTTTCAAGCCTTTGGAAGACTTAACCTAGGTCGAGAATTCGATTGGTATATAGCTTGCTAGTCTCATTTCTTGCTATAATTTTTTTACCATGTTTTTGTAAACATTTAAAAAATGTTATTCGCAAGGTCACCACTTTTCGCACATCGTCTTTGTCAAGTCAGTAATAATATATGTATAATATACGTTGGGCATATAATCATTTTACAGATTTTGCCTTGGCAAATTTTCTTGTTTATTTTTATTATTATCTCCAGCTCATGCTTTATTTTGTCTACTTTGTTGTCTTGTTGTGACTTTTAAGACTTGACATGTCATTTCTTTTAACTCATTGATGCTTATTCTTGATAACGCATCTACAATAAAATTATCTTTACCCTTAAGATATTTTACTGTAAATTCATATTCTTTTATGGTAATCGCGTGAAACGATTGGCGCCATTGCTCGTTGAAAAAGACGTTGTATTTCGAGAATCGAGAATGAAGTTCAATCTGGTGGAATCCAGACGTTAGGTCGATAAAACCTGGTAGAGGTTTCTTGGGAATCAGTAAGAGTGGGATGTTGTATTCTGATACAGACTGTTGCACGATTTTTTCTTTGGTTGGGCATCAAAATGCGAATACTTGTGTTCCTGTTAGTGTTTTTTTTTTCTTTCAATTTTATTAATTGAATGTGAATGTAGAAAAAAAAATTGTTGGGTGTCGAGTAATTTGTAAAAATTTTAGGGACCCAATCACGATGCACCTGGAGCAAAGCGACTGCCTCCTATACCTTGGCCTTGAGTGCCTCCTGATCTTTCCGCATATGCAAAACGTCTGAGTTCTAAATCTCCAGAAACATGCCAGCGAATTTGCAGGCAAGTGCGGCATGCATGTGCACAATCATTGGATACAGTCGCTCGCCGAAGATGTGTTTCGTGTCCTGGGCTTGGCATTAGCCAGCAATGAGGCACAAAGCTTTTCTTGGCAGCTGGATATTCTTCAAATTTTTTTTTTTGGCTGCTGATGTTGTTGTTTCTCCTTGAAAAGTATAAGTAACTGATTTTTTGATGTTGTTGTTTCTCCTTGACAAACATTAATAACTGATTAGCTACAGTTGCTGTTGTCGCTTTAGTTGCTGTTGTTCTTGAAGTCGTATCTGTTGTAGGCTATATTCTCTGATTGCGGCGTTATTCGCAACGTTATTACAGCGATATTTGCAGCGTTATTGGCGGCGATATTTGCTGCGGCCGCCAATTGGTCTTTTCCGGAAGCTAGTTTTGTCCGGTTTTGACCGCGCTACTTTCCGCCGCCTCTACTCAATAGCCACACCAATAATTAAGTCTTAATGAGAAAAAAGCGAATTAAAATAGCAACACAGAAAACAATACAATTGCAATTGCAATGCTGTTGACAGAATTCAAAGCAGACGCGCATTCTTGTGTGTGTGTGTGTGTGTGTACATGTATACAGAAATTCTTGGAATATGCGCTTGCTGCTGCACATGTTTGCAGGCCAAAACACATTTCCTTTCGTGTTTCTTAACCGATCTTGATGAAAGTTTCTTATTGTACTATAAAATATTCGTGTATTCTCAAAATGACAATTGCATTTAACTTGTGGCTTAATTAGATAGGCAATACATGTTGGCATACTAACATGCTTTATAGCTTTGTGGTGGTAGTGGGGAGGTGGCGATAGCTATTAAATGAAAGATGCTTGATATATATACAAGTTGGCAAGTTGGATTATTAACTTGATTTATAGCTATAAGGTAGTAGCGGGGAGGGGGTGATAGCTATAAAATGAAAGATACATGATATATATATATACTATTCTAGAAGCTACATGTCAAGTTGGTGACTCTAGCTCTTATAATTTACCAAAATTGATCATAAAACAGGATTTCGATATCGATTTTTATCGATTACTTGGAAACGGGACAAGTTATCGCCTATCGGAAACAAACTCGATCTGCGCATGGACTAGGAGGACCGACAGCTAAAATTTCAAGTCTCTAGCTCTTAAAGGTTCTGATATCCTTGCGGTCATACATACGGACAGACGGGCGGACGGACAGACAGACGGACATGGCTAAATCGACTCGGCTGTTGATGCTGATCAAGAATGTATATACTTTATGGGGTCGAGATGCTGCCTTCTGCCTGTTACATACATTTGCACAAATACATTATACCCTTTTTAACCATTTTCAATGGGTTCAGGGTATAAAAATTAAAAGCAGAAAAGTGTGGGCCTTGCACCCACTAAAAACTACTAATACATTACTCTCTATATCCCTCCCATGGCACCACAGATGGGTATTACTTCACGAGGAGGAGATGGTATGGAAGCCTTAGCTAGATTCCCATCTATGATTCCGCTGCCTTTCAGCGCGAAGCAAGGATTTGTTCATATCTGCAGCTGTGGTGCTAAAAGCAATCCAATTGTTTTTCGAGCTGAGTATGATATCCATTAAGTCGTAGACCGTAAAGGTCTTCCAATTATTTGACTTGGCTCTTCCCGTTCAGCAGATAATTTTGGACAGACAGAAAGGATATGATATGCGTCTTCCATGACCCGGACACAGTGTGTGCAAAACAGGGTTATCTCGTGCTTGAACCTATATAAATAGGATTTGAAACACCTGAGTCCCGACAGTAGTTGAGTCGAGTATAAGTCGGTTCGATCGTGCCTCCTGGTCACCCAAGGTCGTATGTCCGGGATCAGCAATTGTGTCCGGCTGCTATTGGGAGGAGCTCTCCACATCGCCTGCCATGCATCCATCGTGTCCACCCACCTTGTAGCTTGGGGGCTGTTGCTCCGCGTCTTCATAGCCAGAAGATCTAGTGAAATTTCAGGGACGGCGCCCAGACTGATGCGGTATATAAGATGATCGACTTGACACCACTGGTGATCAGCCACCTGCTATTGAGTAGTGGGCCTTCATTGTTTGACATCATCCTGGCTGATGCACTCGCAGACTTTGACGCCTTTCCTCCGACGATCCTCATGGAGTGCTTGAAAGTAAGGCGATGCGCAAGCATTATTCCCATATTCCATATTCCGTCCGTCCGCCGTATGTATGAACGCCAGGATCTCAGAACCTATAAGAGCTAGCTACTTGAAATTTCAGCTGAAGGTCCTCCTAGCACCCGCGCAGATCGAGTTTATTTCTGATATTCGATAACTTGCCCCGTTTCCAAGTAGTCGATAAAAATAGATATCGAAATCCTGTTTTTTGAGCAATTTTGGTAAATAATAAGAGCTAAAAAAACCAAACTTGAAATGTAGCTTCTAGAATAGTATAAAAAATTTCAAGTATCTTTCATTTTATACCTATCGCCTGTTGGAAGAAGAGGGTTCTTACTTGTTTTGCTTTGTTGCGTAAATTTTAAAGTTTTTATTATAGACCCTTTTTTATGTGACATTACTGTCTTTTTTTGATAACATTTTTTTTTGATTGATCATACCAATATCTAGAGAAATTTACATGTAATGTTAAGTGTCAAACGATTTTAATCTATCAGTAGGTTCCTTTTGTTTTTATCATAAGGTTCTTTTTTATAATTTTGAAGGGTTCTAGATATCTATCATCTAGCTTGTGATCTGTTTCATTTCATAGTAAGACTTGGCCTCCTAATTCTAATCTAAAATCAGTCACTTTCCTATCATAATATTCTTTATGTTTTTTCTTATTATTCTCTCTCATTTTTCTAGCTCTCTTATAGGCTACTTCTAATCTATATTTAGATTCCTTTGCGTAATCTTCTACATTATAAAGTGGTTCTTTCTATCTATGCTAATAAAATAATTTGGTAGGTTTGGGATTTTGCTAAAAACTAGCTTATATGGACAATAATCATGTGCCATGGATGGGGTTGTATTGTAACAATAATTGAAAAAATGAAGCCCTACGTCTCAATCAGTTTTATCAACTTATATGTAGGAACGCATTTATTCATTTAAGGTTCTGTGACTTCGTTCCACAGTTCCTAACGTCTGATGATAGTGTGCTGTAGACGTAATGCTGTCTATTTTTAGATACTTACATAAGTCGTAAATCATGGAATGCTTGTACTCAGTACATATGTCCGTAATGAACGTCTTAATTGGACCGTACTTTAGAATAAAGGATTCAATATAAGCTTTTACTACGCTTTTTGCGCTTTTATTCGCTATAGGTATGGCAACAAGATATCTTGTTTTCTGACTACGATAATGGACCAATTGTGTCGACAGGACTTTGTCGAAAACAGTTATTGGCGTGACTGTAATGGTTAATGGGGTTTCAATGTGCTTGGTAGAGTTATCTTTTTGATATAACTGTCATTTACGTACGAACTCTGTAATATGACGTGTCATATTTTTCTATACTAATGCCTTTTAAAATTATGATAATGTTTTTGAAATGTCTGTATGACCTCCTTGCATGGGCCGTCATTGAATGTAGACATTATTTCTTCTCTTTTTTATTTGTATTTATTTGGTTCACCGGCTTGAGTAGCGCTTCTCCTAAATTCTTTAAATATATATTGCCCATATTTTTGAAAGTATCTATTGAAGTGTTTTCAAAGATCTTTTCGCTCGGTGCCACTTTGAGTTGGCTTATCTTATAATGGCTTCTGTTTCAAGCCTTTGGAAGACTTAACCTAGGTCGAGAATTCCATTGGTATATAGCTTGCTAGTCTCATTTCTTGCTATAATTTTTTTACCATGTTTTTGTAAACATTTAAAAAATGTTATTCGCAAGGTCACCACTTTTCGCACATCGTCTTTGTCAAGTCAGTAATAATATATGTATAATATACGTTGGGCATATAATCATTTTACAGATTTTGCCTTGGCAAATTTTCTTGTTTATTTTTATTATTATCTCCAGCTCATGCTTTATTTTGTCTACTTTGTTGTCTTGTTGTGACTTTTAAGACTTGACATGTCATTTCTTTTAACTCATTGATGCTTATTCTTGATAACGCATCTACAATAAAATTATCTTTACCCTTAAGATATTTTACTGTAAATTCATATTCTTTTATGGTAATCGCGTGAAACGATTGGCGCCATTGCTCGTTGAAAAAGACGTTGTATTTCGAGAATCGAGAATGAAGTTCAATCTGGTGGAATCCAGACGTTAGGTCGATAAAACCTGGTAGAGGTTTCTTGGGAATCAGTAAGAGTGGGATGTTGTATTCTGATACAGACTGTTGCACGATTTTTTTTTTGGTTGGGCATCAAAATGCGAATACTTGTGTTCCTGTTAGTGTTTTTTTTTTCTTTCAATTTTATTAATTGAATGTGAATGTAGAAAAAAAAAATTGTTGGGTGTCGAGTAATTTGTAAAAATTTTAGGGACCCAATCACGATGCACCTGGAGCAAAGCGACTGCCTCCTATACCTTGGCCTTGAGTGCCTCCTGATCTTTCCGCATATGCAAAACGTCTGAGTTCTAAATCTCCAGAAACATGCCAGCGAATTTGCAGGCAAGTGCGGCATGCATGTGCACAATCATTGGATACAGTCGCTCGCCGAAGATGTGTTTCGTGTCCTGGGCTTGGCATTAGCCAGCAATGAGGCACAAAGCTTTTCTTGGCAGCTGGATATTCTTCAAATTTTTTTTTTTTGGCTGCTGATGTTGTTGTTTCTCCTTGAAAAGTATAAGTAACTGATTTTTTGATGTTGTTGTTTCTCCTTGACAAACATTAATAACTGATTAGCTACAGTTGCTGTTGTCGCTTTAGTTGCTGTTGTTCTTGAAGTCGTATCTGTTGTAGGCTATATTCTCTGATTGCGGCGTTATTCGCAACGTTATTACAGCGATATTTGCAGCGTTATTGGCGGCGATATTTGCTGCGGCCGCCAATTGGTCTTTTCCGGAAGCTAGTTTTGTCCGGTTTTGACCGCGCTACTTTCCGCCGCCTCTACTCAATAGCCACACCAATAATTAAGTCTTAATGAGAAAAAAGCGAATTAAAATAGCAACACAGAAAACAATACAATTGCAATTGCAATGCTGTTGACAGAATTCAAAGCAGACGCGCATTCTTGTGTGTGTGTGTGTGTGTGTACATGTATACAGAAATTCTTGGAATATGCGCTTGCTGCTGCACATGTTTGCAGGCCAAAACACATTTCCTTTCGTGTTTCTTAACCGATCTTGATGAAAGTTTCTTATTGTACTATAAAATATTCGTGTATTCTCAAAATGACAATTGCATTTAACTTGTGGCTTAATTAGATAGGCAATACATGTTGGCATACTAACATGCTTTATAGCTTTGTGGTGGTAGTGGGGAGGTGGCGATAGCTATTAAATGAAAGATGCTTGATATATATACAAGTTGGCAAGTTGGATTATTAACTTGATTTATAGCTATAAGGTAGTAGCGGGGAGGGGGTGATAGCTATAAAATGAAAGATACATGATATATATATACTATTCTAGAAGCTACATGTCAAGTTGGTGACTCTAGCTCTTATAATTTACCAAAATTGATCATAAAACAGGATTTCGATATCGATTTTTATCGATTACTTGGAAACGGGACAAGTTATCGCCTATCGGAAACAAACTCGATCTGCGCATGGACTAGGAGGACCGACAGCTAAAATTTCAAGTCTCTAGCTCTTAAAGGTTCTGATATCCTTGCGGTCATACATACGGACAGACGGGCGGACGGACAGACAGACGGACATGGCTAAATCGACTCGGCTGTTGATGCTGATCAAGAATGTATATACTTTATGGGGTCGAGATGCTGCCTTCTGCCTGTTACATACATTTGCACAAATACATTATACCCTTTTTAACCATTTTCAATGGGTTCAGGGTATAAAAATTAAAAGCAGAAAAGTGTGGGCCTTGCACCCACTAAAAACTACTAATACATTACTCTCTATATCCCTCCCATGGCACCACAGATGGGTATTACTTCACGAGGAGGAGATGGTATGGAAGCCTTAGCTAGATTCCCATCTATGATTCCGCTGCCTTTCAGCGCGAAGCAAGGATTTGTTCATATCTGCAGCTGTGGTGCTAAAAGCAATCCAATTGTTTTTCGAGCTGAGTATGATATCTATTAAGTCGTAGACCGTAAAGGTCTTCCAATTATTTGACTTGGCTCTTCCCGTTCAGCAGATAATTTTGGACAGACAGAAAGGATATGATATGCGTCTTCCATGACCCGGACACAGTGTGTGCAAAACAGGGTTATCTCGTGCTTGAACCTATATAAATAGGATTTGAAACACCTGAGTCCCGACAGTAGTTGAGTCGAGTATAAGTCGGTTCGATCGTGCCTCCTGGTCACCCAAGGTCGTATGTCCGGGATCAGCAATTGTGTCCGGCTGCTATTGGGAGGAGCTCTCCACATCGCCTGCCATGCATCCATCGTGTCCACCCACCTTGTAGCTTGGGGGCTGTTGCTCCGCGTCTTCATAGCCAGAAGATCTAGTGAAATTTCAGGGACGGCGCCCAGACTGATGCGGTATATAAGATGATCGACTTGACACCACTGGTGATCAGCCACCTGCTATTGAGTAGTGGGCCTTCATTGTTTGACATCATCCTGGCTGATGCACTCGCAGACTTGTTTTGCTTTGTTGCGTAAATTTTAAAGTTTTTATTATAGACCCTTTTTTATGTGACATTACTGTCTTTTTTTGATAACATTTTTTTTTGATTGATCATACCAATATCTAGAGAAATTTACATGTAATGTTAAGTGTCAAACGATTTTAATCTATCAGTAGGTTCCTTTTGTTTTTATCATAAGGTTCTTTTTTATAATTTTGAAGGGTTCTAGATATCTATCATCTAGCTTGTGATCTGTTTCATTTCATAGTAAGACTTGGCCTCCTAATTCTAATCTAAAATCAGTCACTTTCCTATCATAATATTCTTTATGTTTTTTCTTATTATTCTCTCTCATTTTTCTAGCTCTCTTATAGGCTACTTCTAATCTATATTTAGATTCCTTTGCGTAATCTTCTACATTATAAAGTGGTTCTTTCTATCTATGCTAATAAAATAATTTGGTAGGTTTGGGATTTTGCTAAAAACTAGCTTATATGGACAATAATCATGTGCCATGGATGGGGTTGTATTGTAACAATAATTGAAAAAATGAAGCCCTACGTCTCAATCAGTTTTATCAACTTATATGTAGGAACGCATTTATTCATTTAAGGTTCTGTGACTTCGTTCCACAGTTCCTAACGTCTGATGATAGTGTGCTGTAGACGTAATGCTGTCTATTTTTAGATACTTACATAAGTCGTAAATCATGGAATGCTTGTACTCAGTACATATGTCCGTAATGAACGTCTTAATTGGACCGTACTTTAGAATAAAGGATTCAATATAAGCTTTTACTACGCTTTTTGCGCTTTTATTCGCTATAGGTATGGCAACAAGATATCTTGTTTTGTTTTGTTTTGTTTTTGCTTTGTTGCGTAAATTTTAAAGTTGTTTTGCTTTGTTGCGTAAATTTTAAAGTTTTTATTATAGACCCTTTTTTATGTGACATTACTGTCTTTTTTTGATAACATTTTTTTTTGATTGATCATACCAATATCTAGAGAAATTTACATGTAATGTTAAGTGTCAAACGATTTTAATCTATCAGTAGGTTCCTTTTGTTTTTATCATAAGGTTCTTTTTTATAATTTTGAAGGGTTCTAGATATCTATCATCTAGCTTGTGATCTGTTTCATTTCATAGTAAGACTTGGCCTCCTAATTCTAATCTAAAATCAGTCACTTTCCTATCATAATATTCTTTATGTTTTTTCTTATTATTCTCTCTCATTTTTCTAGCTCTCTTATAGGCTACTTCTAATCTATATTTAGATTCCTTTGCGTAATCTTCTACATTATAAAGTGGTTCTTTCTATCTATGCTAATAAAATAATTTGGTAGGTTTGGGATTTTGCTAAAAACTAGCTTATATGGACAATAATCATGTGCCATGGATGGGGTTGTATTGTAACAATAATTGAAAAAATGAAGCCCTACGTCTCAATCAGTTTTATCAACTTATATGTAGGAACGCATTTATTCATTTAAGGTTCTGTGACTTCGTTCCACAGTTCCTAACGTCTGATGATAGTGTGCTGTAGACGTAATGCTGTCTATTTTTAGATACTTACATAAGTCGTAAATCATGGAATGCTTGTACTCAGTACATATGTCCGTAATGAACGTCTTAATTGGACCGTACTTTAGAATAAAGGATTCAATATAAGCTTTTACTACGCTTTTTGCGCTTTTATTCGCTATAGGTATGGCAACAAGATATCTTGTTTTCTGACTACGATAATGGACCAATTGTGTCGACAGGACTTTGTCGAAAACAGTTATTGGCGTGACTGTAATGGTTAATGGGGTTTCAATGTGCTTGGTAGAGTTATCTTTTTGATATAACTGTCATTTACGTACGAACTCTGTAATATGACGTGTCATATTTTTCTATACTAATGCCTTTTAAAATTATGATAATGTTTTTGAAATGTCTGTATGACCTCCTTGCATGGGCCGTCATTGAATGTAGACATTATTTCTTCTCTTTTTTATTTGTATTTATTTGGTTCACCGGCTTGAGTAGCGCTTCTCCTAAATTCTTTAAATATATATTGCCCATATTTTTGAAAGTATCTATTGAAGTGTTTTCAAAGATCTTTTCGCTCGGTGCCACTTTGAGTTGGCTTATCTTATAATGGCTTCTGTTTCAAGCCTTTGGAAGACTTAACCTAGGTCGAGAATTCCATTGGTATATAGCTTGCTAGTCTCATTTCTTGCTATAATTTTTTTACCATGTTTTTGTAAACATTTAAAAAATGTTATTCGCAAGGTCACCACTTTTCGCACATCGTCTTTGTCAAGTCAGTAATAATATATGTATAATATACGTTGGGCATATAATCATTTTACAGATTTTGCCTTGGCAAATTTTCTTGTTTATTTTTATTATTATCTCCAGCTCATGCTTTATTTTGTCTACTTTGTTGTCTTGTTGTGACTTTTAAGACTTGACATGTCATTTCTTTTAACTCATTGATGCTTATTCTTGATAACGCATCTACAATAAAATTATCTTTACCCTTAAGATATTTTACTGTAAATTCATATTCTTTTATGGTAATCGCGTGAAACGATTGGCGCCATTGCTCGTTGAAAAAGACGTTATATTTCGAGAATCGAGAATGAAGTTCAATCTGGTGGAATCCAGACGTTAGGTCGATAAAACCTGGTAGAGGTTTCTTGGGAATCAGTAAGAGTGGGATGTTGTATTCTGATACAGACTGTTGCACGATTTTTTCTTTGGTTGGGCATCAAAATGCGAATACTTGTGTTCCTGTTAGTGTTTTTTTTTTCTTTCAATTTTATTAATTGAATGTGAATGTAGAAAAAAAAAATTGTTGGGTGTCGAGTAATTTGTAAAAATTTTAGGGGCCCAATCACGATGCACCTGGAGCAAAGCGACTGCCTCCTATACCTTGGCCTTGAGTGCCTCCTGATCTTTCCGCATATGCAAAACGTCTGAGTTCTAAATCTCCAGAAACATGCCAGCGAATTTGCAGGCAAGTGCGGCATGCATGTGCACAATCATTGGATACAGTCGCTCGCCGAAGATGTGTTTCGTGTCCTGGGCTTGGCATTAGCCAGCAATGAGGCACAAAGCTTTTCTTGGCAGCTGGATATTCTTCAAATTTTTTTTTTTGGCTGCTGATGTTGTTGTTTCTCCTTGAAAAGTATAAGTAACTGATTTTTTGATGTTGTTGTTTCTCCTTGACAAACATTAATAACTGATTAGCTACAGTTGCTGTTGTCGCTTTAGTTGCTGTTGTTCTTGAAGTCGTATCTGTTGTAGGCTATATTCTCTGATTGCGGCGTTATTCGCAACGTTATTACAGCGATATTTGCAGCGTTATTGGCGGCGATATTTGCTGCGGCCGCCAATTGGTCTTTTCCGGAAGCTAGTTTTGTCCGGTCGATCGATCGGTACACTGGTTCGCTTAACGTCAGTTTTATCATTAATTTTTATTTTAATGAAATTAACTTATCGTAGCTAACAAATTCGACTAAGCATAATTATGTTAAATTTAACATAGTCTGCGAGGGAGTGCATACTAATGCATGTATAGTTGCATTAACGGTGGCCGTCAAGAGGCTGATCATATTACATTTGATCGAGTCAGTGAATTGCACTTAAGTTCTGATTTGTTTGTTTATATCGATTGTTGTCAATGGCAATATTAAAGATTGTAACATAGTGTTACAATGCGCATGCATGAATACACTACAATACTTATATACATTTTGATACACTTTCTAATGTCGTTTAGCCACCTCCAGTGCTCTCCATTCATATTTATCGTGTTCGGTATGGTTCATTGACGATATCGACGTCAGCGTCTCTTCCATAATTGTTTGATCTAGTAGGTCCTGGGCTGCTGTGCAGTGGCTAAGGTTAATTTGGATTAACTTAATTTTTGTTCGTTGCCTACGACGCCTTGGTAAGCCAAGGATATCGCCCAGCCGATACGCATTTTTCCTACTTCTAGTTTACCTTTTACTGCCTTCTTGCCTTCTCTGCGTGCCGCGATATGCTTTTCTCAGCTAAGATGAGGAATCAGCAGTCAGATCCACTTCCTCTGTGGACTTCTCCTCATATTTACTCATAGAAGAACTTCTCCGTCTGCAGTACGCATAATGCTGCCAACACTATGTACTGCTGTAGCTATTGATTGGTATGCACTGTTTCAAGCACATTGGCGTATTCCTCCAGATTCTTTCATATGACCAGTTCAGCATCCGACCGGTTTTTTTGGGCGGCTGGGTGTTGCTCTTCTTGTCCTTCTTGGCCTCTACTTTTTTCCATTAGTGGTTTCTGGGCCCGTTGGGCCGTTGACTCCCACTGGTTTGCATTTTGCGCTGGAATGTGCGGGCTGGCGTCGCTTCCGTTTTGGGAGTTAGGAGCAGACTTCGTGTCGGGTTGTCTGACATACTTTTTCTGCGAGTTGGGGGGGAGGATGTTTGCACTGCGCTCTCTCTGCTCGTGCTGGGAGCTTTGGCAGATACGTACGGCTACATATCCTGCTGGTCATAGTGGACTATGCCCTGGTAGGATTACTGCGCCGGCTGCTCGAAGGCTGCCATCTGCATCTCCTTCATCCAGGAAAGATAATTTTTCATACCTGCGGCAGGCAATTTTATTTGCGGGGAGTTCTTGCCATCTTCGCATTTTTGCGAAACGGACTTCTGTTCTTGCTGATGTCGTTCTACTTAACGCTTGTCGCGTTGTCCGCTACGGTAGCCAAGTGTGCCACCATCGTTGCTGTTTTGTAAGTAACGGTTGTTGGCCTCCCGAATCCGTGCCCCGACCGTGGCCTGTGCCAGGGGTGGATTTTCACCTAGTGTAATTTCGTTGTTCTAGCCATTCTTTAATTTTACATTTTTTGGATTTATTACCTACTGACAGGCTTTTGCAGTTTAAACCAACTGCCTGGTTTGGATATACTTCCGGCTGTCTCGGCGCAGATTTCTGGATTTGTGGTTATGTTCGAGGTGCAGTCAAGTCGCCGCTGGGGTCCCGCGGTGGCTCAAAGCTTCCCTTACCCTCTCCTCTGGGATAGTTCTGTCTTTTAAATCTGAAAGTGCCCTGATTTGCCCTTCAGTCAATATTGCGCCCTGCGGGTCTCGTGGACTCTCGGCTATGGCGGCAATGTAATACGCCATCTATTGTTTGTGGCCTAATGAAGCTAAATGCTAATTGATATCTAGGGAGTCTTGATTGGTATTCCGATGGTTCCTTCTGTCTGTTACATTCATTTGCACAAATTCAATATACCCTTTTTACCCATATAGCAATTAAGAGTCCCTAGTCGAGAGCTCCCGTTTAAGGGAACCCTTCAACAACAGATCACCCTCCTTACCGGCACCTCTACTTAACAGCAACACCAATAATTGAGTCTTAATGAGAAAAAAGCGGATTACAATAGCAGCACAGAAAACAATACAATCACAATTGCAATGCTGTAGATAGAATTCAAAGAAGACGAACATGAATGTGTGTGTGCATGTATACAGAATTTCTCGCAATTTGCGCTAGCTGCCGCGATCTTGATTGCACAACTTAATTTATAGCTATGTGGTGGTACATATACTTAGAAGCAATTAATCAAGTTATGTGACTTTAGCTCTTAAAACTATAAGATTTGCTCAAAAAGCAGGATTTGAATTTCGAAATTTACCAATTACTTAAAAAAAGAGCAAGTTATCGATTATCGGAAACAAACTCGTACTGCGCATGGACTAGTCTTAAGTCTGTAGCTCTAATAGGTACTGAGATCCTTGCATTCATAAATACGGACAGACGGAGCGACAGGCGGATATGGCTAGATCGACTCGGCTTGTGATGCGAATATATCTAATTTATGTGGTCGGAGATGCTTCTTTCTGCCTGTTACATACTTTTGCACAAATACATTATACCCTTTTTACCCATTTACAATGCGTTTAGGTTATAAAAAAAAAGATGCTCTAGTCGGGAGATCCCGAATAGGGGAAACCCTGAACCTTCTTCTACCAACACCAAATGCACGCCGCGCTACTTGCTCGTTTGCTTTAGCAGTAATAAAAATTTAATTAAAATAAAAAATAGTTCCTTCAATAAGACTCGAAACCGTAACAGACCACACTACTTACCACTGCCTCCACTGGACAGTCTTGCTAACAATAGACTTTGAAGGGGAAAAAATCTAATTAAAACAGCTACACATATAGACATCACAGAATACAATGCAATCGCAATTGCAATGCTGTTGTTAAAATTCAATAAAGACAGGTGTGAATTGCATTTTGTGTTTGTAGAAGAGGGTTCCAAGTATCCCCTAATCGGGAACTCCCGGCTAGAGCCTCTTACTAGTTTGGTTTTACTTTTATATAGGTTTCCTTTTGAACTATAAAATGTTGTATTAACTGGTTGGTTTATCCAATAAGCAAGTAATGTATAGAGGTTTCAGAATGGCTAAATTGCTTGCTTTCATTTTATTTTGCTTAGACCCTTGTTTTACTTGTGCGACGAACATCCACAAAATACATACATATATATGTTTGTAGATCTCGGGGTTTTTTCGAATGCTATGCAGTTAGAATGAGATGCACACAAGTGCACAAAGCAATGAGTGAGAGCGAGGCATACTCTGCACATGCATACCCACATATGTTTTTGGGATAGAAGGAATTAAAAACTAATATACATATATTAGGAAAAAACATCACCCGCAGCGACGTAAAACATACCCTTAGTTAGTTCTGTTTGTTTTTTTAATTTGTTAATTGCTTGTATGCCATGATTAATAGCAAACCTCGCTAATATGTCTTACATGTTTTGACTCATTCTTGGAAACAATTATGACATCATCGACGTAGATGTAATAAGTCTTGCATATATGATCTAAGAGTACACAATCGATTGTTTTCTAAAAAATACTTTCTGCTTTCTTTGAGCCAAAGGGAAGTCGATAGATCTCGTATTTTTTCCTGTTGACGGGGAAATACGTCTATTCACGGTCTTGTCCTGTCCGGATAATTTGGTGGTAGACCGATTTCAGATCAAAGGTCGCGAAATATTGAGATTTTCAAGGTTTGATAGTATCATAGTGATACTTGGCACCGCATAATTATCCGCAATGGTTTTTTGTGTTGAGCTTCCAGAAATCTATGACAAGGCGCTTTTTACCTGAACTTGAGTCATCTATGACTTTCTTACCTACCACACAGGTCAGATTGTTTTACGACGAACCTGATGGACGTATTATTAACAAATCTTTTACTTCTTTGTTGACAAAATCGGCCGCACCCATGGAAAACAGGCATTACTTTGAATATACTGGTTCATTGTCCTTTATCTTAATTGTTCCTACGGCAGACATAACCGGACGAACTACTAATTCGTAAATGTTTGCAAAATTATGGTTTTGGCACTTATGTTATTGTATCCGTTCCGATCTGCCACTGAAGTGTACTTCCCTACATTTCAAATCGATAATGGAAGCTCAAGTTGTAGTAGCCGAGTGGGAACAGTTCTTGATTGTTAGAAACTTTATGTGCTACCCTCGCACTTAGCTCACACACTTTTGCATATTCCTTTTGATGTCTGATTTGGCACGTAGGCAGATCATACGATAATGCAGTTAAACTGAGGAGCGATCGCGAAAGCTTTTATCACCGTTACAGCTAGGTCTATAAAAGGAGCGGGCGACCACGTGCGACAGTCTTCAGTTCAGATTGGAAGCGAAAAGACGTACTTCGTCAAGAAGATTAAACAGTGTAAAAACGAAGTCTAAAGTTAAAATAAGTAATAAAAATAATAGAAAGCGTATTGAAGCAGACGTGCGAGTGGAAAAGTATTGTAAAATCTAAGTAGTGAAAGATATTGAAACAGGTGATTTTATATTAGCCTAGTATCAATGGATTGGTGTTTGACCCTTGTTTAATTTTACAGCCTCGTGGCAGGGGTGCTGCCGCAAGCGCTGGTCCGCTTTTCACCAATCTCTTGGTGCATATATATTGGCTCGAAACAAGGGTAGTAAATCTACTCCAAGGAGATTTCGGAACCGTGCTCCAGTGCCACATTCGAGACTGCTCGTTGATGATCATCAAATGTGTCTGGCGTTAAGTGACTTATATAAATGGATACCAAAGTCACAAGTTTATTCAGATCCACAAGAAATTATGACTTAAAATCTGTGTTGCGTAGTGTAATTGATTATTTATTCTCCTTTGTGCTACCTTCGTCGCTCTTATTGAGAGTATGAGAATTAGAATTGACAAAGAGTAATGCGCACGAACAAGCTAAAAGATAAAAGCAACTACAATTAGTAAAACAGAAGCCATCTGAACGAAATTCGAAGCACGCATCCATACATACATCACATTAAACTTAAATTTTTGACATTGCGATCAGCGGATGTCTACCTAATCTATTCCCATTGATCGAAGCTAAAGTAAATTTAAGCAACTAAACAAACATGAAATTACATTACATTGAATTAAAAATTAGTCGATAGATTTTAGAGTTAAGCAGCAGTAGTAACATTCCTTTTGACCTATGAATATATTTGGCAAGGGTAAGGTTGTGACATTTATATGCACGTCAATATTTATATATATACTTACAATTAACTTTCTTTGTACAAAGGCAACAATGATACCCATACAATAATACACCTACACACACCCACCAACATCGACGTCATATTGGGCCCAAGTGCACGCAACGATGGAAGTATGAGTGAGTTAATATAGAGTAGTGAGGACTATTTTTTTTGTATATCTGTTGTATATATATATATTTACGATTGACATTGCATTGATCTCGAACCTATTGCCAACGTGAGCGTAAGATAACAGTTTTCTTCAGTAAGTTATGTTGGAAAACTGAAGTTATTTTGTTGAACAAAAATCAGTATATTATTATTTTTAAAATCAGGAATTCGAATTGGAATGTTTCGGTAAATCTTAGGGAATTGATAATTCGCTTGTAATATAATCATGTATCTTGAGATCAACGGCTTGCTTCAATTAAATGATTTTGTTATATTTTAATATGAATCGGTGAATAATTATCTTGTCTCTCGAGTACCATACTGAATTCTGTTGAAATGCGTTAATGCGTTAGAGTCTCGCCTAGGGGCAATCTACGATTTTCTGGTTGCTATGGTAGGGAGGGTAGAGACGAGGGACAACTAACACCAAGATCCCTCCATTAGGCATATTGGATCCCGAGTTTTGTGGTGTTTGTCGGAACACTTATTTACAGGATAGGGAAATAAAGATAAATTTTATGATAGTATTTGATCTTGTTTTTTTTTTTGAAGCGTACTTGATATTCTTCATGTCAGTGTATTGGTGTTGATAGGCAGATTGGGCGAGGAAGAACCCCGACCACGACGAGCTAAATTGAGCAAAAGCAAGAAGTACGCGCCCCCTAACCCAACGCCCCGCGACCAACGTAAGCCATTAAGGGCGAAAACGCCATAGAGGGTTACAAATGGACGTGGACACTCCATGTAGAAGGCAGCATCGACTGCCCCCGTATACACGTGGACACTACAAAGTCCAATTATTAGAAAAGCTTGAGAGTAAAAAGAGTGGACTCTTAACCCCAAACATGGTAAGCATGCACTTACGAGAGATACTGTCGACACCGTGGATTGAGACTTGCAATTTTGAACGTAGTGCCCGTGCAGTCTGAGTTTGTTTCCAATAATCGATAACTTTCCCCGATTCCAAGTAATCGATGAGAATCGATATCGAAATCCTGTTTCTTGAGCAAATTCGCTAAATAATTAGAGCTAGAGCAATATATACATATCTCAGAGTCTTTCATTTTATAGCTATCACCACCTCCCAGCTACTACCTTATAGCTACAAATCAAATAAACAAACCAATTAATATTGCCCACCAATTTAAACCACAATTTGAATGAAATTGTATTTTTCAGAATATAAAAATATGCTATAGAAGAAATAGATCTACCATTGATAATTTCATCAATATCGGTTAAGAAAAACAAAAGTTAATAAAGAATATTTGTTTTGGCTGGCCACGAGATTGGAGCAGCTAGCGCAAATTGCGAGAATGTCTGTTATATATCACATTCATGCGCGTCTTCATTGAATTATACTGCAATTTCGCAATTGCGATTCCATTGTTTTATGTGCTGCTATTTTAATCAGTTTTTTACTCTTTAAAACTCAATTGTTGGTGTGGCTGTTAAGTAGAGGCAGTTGAAACTAGTGTGGTCTGTTAGTTCGAGTATTATCGAGGAAATACTTTTAATTTGATAATACTGCTTAAGCAAACGAGCGCGTAGCGCGATCTGCATTTGGTGTTTGTAGAAGAGGTTTCAGGGTATTATCTCGTCGGGAGCTCCCGACTAGAACCTCTTACTTGTTATTACTGCTACTGCTCCCGACTAAAACTTTTTACTTGTTTTATTTTAATTTGGGTTGAATGTAGTTCTTTGATCCCCAGTGTCTACTGATTATTTTAAAGTCGCCACTGCTACTTACCATTCATTGAACTTGAGGGAGACTTCACTAGAAAATAAACTGATTCACTGTTATAATATGCTTCAGTTTCAAATCCGATCTTTGTGACAGCTGTGGAAGCAGTGTGGTCATAATCACAATCTTCCTGACGAGGATCCCGTTGAGCTAAATTATTAATCCCATGCCTTTTTTTTTATCCAAACTGTTTGATGTTTTTAAACTACTTTGATAATGATAGCGAAACCCCACTTGCAACTGCCTTTTCTGGTTCTTTTTAAGGTATGGGCATTTACCTTGCCATTTGTTGTACCCTTTGTCTTTCTGGTTTCCTTGGTTTTGATGCTGGTTTTAAGGTGATTTTTTATCCCTCTCCTCAAAATTCCTCGCTTAGTTTGTAGTAAAGGTGTAGCTATCATGATTTTACTCGATTTCCTGTGCCATTGTCAAGGCAGACGGCAAATCTTTGGGCTGAGCTAAGAACAGAACATCGGTGAGGTTTCTCCTAATTCCATATATTAGCTCGCAAAGTGCGTCTGATTTGTACTTATAATTCATGCGATATTCCAGAGAGACATCATATTCCATCATAGGTTTGTTTGATAACAAGGTGAGCTTCTTCTTAACCTCGTCGTAAAACTGTAAGAGGGTCATTTAATCCAGCCAGAGTGTCCCAAGTGTCTGCTCAGTCAAGTGAACGATGCTGGCGAGCTGCCAGCTGTGCTGCTTATTTTATTTCTTATTTTCAACGCCTGATATAATGCTATTAAGATTGCAATAAAATCTGTATGCAGCCTTTGCCGGTTGGCGCAAAGACACATAGTGCTCTTGAGCCCCATTGAATTCTCGGAGAGATATTACAACGCCTTCGCAAAGAACACCTGCTTAAGTGTCACATCTTCATATACTTCTATCTCAGGTTCCGCCACCGAACACTTTTGTATTCGGCTTCTGAGCTCCTGCATTGTCCTCTGTCCTTGCTATAATAACCTGCAACTGTGTCGCGTCCATAATTTATTTTTGCAACGTTACTCCTGGATTGTTTATCGTTTAACGCACAAATACTTTTCGTACTAAGTCAGCTCGATATATGTTAAGGACTAATTTGATGAATATATATAGTTGGGAGCTCTGCCCGGTAGAGATATCGATTAGAGCCTGTAGCGGCTGATAAAATATTGGACATATTATAGAAGGGATGGTAACAGGAGCATACGATAATAGGGAAGTTGAAGCTTGTGAAAACAATGTGCGTGTGATCTCGCTGAGTATAATAAGAAAAACTTATCATTGTATCAATAAGAAATGAACGTATGAAGTGAATAATAACCAATGTATGCATATTAAACTTAAAGAACCTAGTGTAATTTCATGGCTGCAAAAGATCGATCCCTACATATATGACTATTACTAACTGGCCCTAGTCTAGTCTAGTACAGAAAAATGCTGAGCTTGCGCCTTATGCAAGTCTCATATTACCCACGGAGTTAGTAGCCATAGGCAGCACTATTATATTGTATCATAGTAACCATTTAGTCGCTTTTTGTTTACTTATGTTAACATATATATTAAAATTTGGTTCAAAAGTGTGCGAACGAACCAGCACAATTGCATTACCTGAATTTAGCACAATACATACAAAAGCAAGACATCACTTTTGCATGACTTTGTTTTTGAAAATAGCTAATTTGCTTCGTTACCAAGAAATCGATAAAAAACGATATCTAATCCAGTTTTTGCCCTAATCTCATAATTTTTAAGAGCTAGCGTGACCAAATTTGACAAGTATCTTTCATTTTATAGCTATCGCCACCACCCGCAACCGCCCCATAAATATAAATAAAATAAATCAATTGGGACTACCCATTTATTTAAGCCACAATTTTAATTCAACTATACTTTTCAGAATATACGAATATTCTATTGCACAATTAGATGCACTTCTGATCGGTAAAGAAAAACAAAAGTGATGAAACAAGCAGCTAGCGCAAATTGCAAGACGTTTTGTATGCATGCACAACCCACATTCGTGCGCGTCTTTATTGAATTCTACAAATAGCATTGCAATAGTGATTGTATTGTATTCTGTGCTGTGTTTGTGTGCTGCTGTTTAATACGATTTTTATACCCTTGCAGAGGGTATTATAATTTTGTCGTGAAATGTGTAACGCATAGAAGGAGACATCTCCGACCCCATAAAGTATATATATTCTTGATCAGTATCAACAGCCGAGTTGATATAGCCATGTCCGTCTGTCCGTCTGTCTGTTTCTATGCGAACTAGTCTCTCAGTTTTAAAGCTATCTTTATGAAACTTTGCAGAATTCCCTCTTTCTGTTGCACGCAGCTCATATGTCAAAACCAGTTGGATCGGACCACTATATTATATAGCTGCCATAGGAACGATCGGTCGAAAAGTAGGTTCTTGTATGAAAAACATTTTTGTTTATAAAGTTATCTTGACTAAACTTGGTATTTATTAGTTTTACAACGCTCCCCATATATATGCAAAATCCTATTAAGATCGGGCAACTATATCATATAGCTGCCATAGGAACGATCGGTCGAAAATTAAGTTTTTGTATGGAAAATTTTTTATGTTTTTCAAGATATCTTGACCAAACTCGGTACTTATTAGTTTTACTAAGCTCCCCATATATATGCAAAATTCTATTAAGATCAGGCAACTATATCATATAGCTGCCATAGGAACGATCGGTCGAAAATTATGCTGTTGTATGGAATTTTTTTTGTTTTTCAAGATATCTTGACCAAACTCGGCATTTATTAGTTTTACTATGCTCCCTCCACTTATGTAAAATCTTATTCACATCGGGCTACTATATCATATAGCTGCCATAGGAACGATCGGTCGAAATTTAAGTTTTTGTATGGTAAATTTTTATGTTTTTCAAGATATCTTGACCAAACTCGGTATTTATTAGTTTTACTAGGCTCCCCACATATATGCAAAATCCTATTAAGATCGGACCACTATATCATATAGCTGCCATAGGAACGATCGGTCGAAAATTAAGTTTTTGTATGGGAAATTTTTATGTGTTTTAAGATATCTTAACCAAACTCGGTATTTATTAGTTTTACTACGGTCCGCATATATATGCAAAATTCTATTAAGATCGGAAAACTATATCATATAGCTGCCATAGGAACGATCGGTCGAAAATTATGCTGTTGTATGGAATTTTTTTTGTTTTTCAAGATATCTTGACCAAACTCGGCATTTATTAGTTTTACTATGCTCCCTCCACTTATGCAAAATCTTATTCACATCGGGCTACTATATCATATAGCTGCCATAGGAACGATCGGTCGAAAATTAAGTTGTTGTATGGAAACCTGTTTTGTTTTTCAAGATATCTTAACCATACTCGGCATTAACTATTTTTCCTGTGCTTCTTAGATACGGGCAAAGCACTATGAGCATTTTGAAAAGGTTGGGTCTGCAAGGGTATTAAATCTTCGGTGTGCCGAAGATAGCACTTCTTTCTCGTTTTCATTGAAAATAATTCCTTAGTGTGGCTGTCTAGAAAAGGCAAAAAGGTGTGTAGGGTTCGAGTCCGGTATAAGAAATATTTTTTATTTAAAATTTGTGTTTATTTCAGCTGCACTTGATGTTGACAGAAGAGGGTTCTGGATATCCCTTAGGAGGGAACTGCCGACAAGACCCTCTTGTTTAAATATTGTATGAATTATACTCTTAGTAAAGCTCGTAAAAAATATTATTAGATTTGCGCACTTTACAAAACTCACCTGAAACTCATTCTTCACTCGGAGCCTTCTTTGAAGTTAGAAGTAAAATGGTATGCTTAACTTTTATTATATTGCTACATGCCCGACTAGGATATACTCCTATTCTTCGTTAAGCAAAACGGAAAATCAAAAAACCAAACCAAATATTTTCATCATTTTATTTACTATTTACGATGCATACACACAGCATAGCATACAACCACTAACCAAATAACATATAGACCGGACAAACCGTACTTTTGAGGGTGACATTCGATATTTCTGCGGCTGGTCCAAACTCGCCTTCGTTTTTGTTCGGGTTCGAGACATGCCCGCATGCTCTCAGAAGCAAGAGAGTAAGAATACATATGGCCTGTGTCGGGGAACGGCAACGCTGTCTTTTTACTCGCTCACTCTACAAGAAACTGCTGTGGCTTACTCTCATCCATATGATTTGTGCGATAGACCGGCATCGCTGTTTTTTATCTCGCTCCCACTACAGGAAACTGCTCTAGCTTACTCTCAATGCTCTTTCAATTTGTCTATGTACCGTTTAAATGTTTGTGTGTGTATTTGTCCGCACAAGCAAAAATGCCGAGAAATTCAATTTTTCTCAAAAGTCGGTGGCATATCTTCCCTTTTGACGGGACGAGTAATATGAAATAATGAAAGGGTTTGCCAAGTCGATGCGAAATTCTTTCTTTTTAGCTCGTTCTTTTTCGAAAGGGTACCTAAGCGTTGGCATGTGTGCATTTAAAAGTTTTTGGACTTGCTATTCACGCATACTAACATATTTTGTATATGAATAGAAGCATTTATGCGCATGTGTGCCTGTTGGTCCCTGCCTGCCTGTCCGATCCAAATTTGACAATATTTTTGGACTTCTGAATTTCGAGCTCTACACACACACACAGAGACACAAATGTGTGTGAATGGGCTGATCATGGGCGCAAAATTTAAAAATATCATTATTGGCACGCGTCTGACGCGCGCTCTTCTTTTTATGATTTAGGGCTTGAATTGATGAATGAATGTTGACCCCTCATTACCTGTAGATCAAATTCATATATGAAAAAGCTAAATATTTTAAGACAATAAAATTATTAATACTATCAATATATAATTGCTCCTAAAATTAGTTAAGTGATCAGTCACTTGACCTACATATGCAGGTGCAGGTGTTTGCCAAAAGTTGACCCTTTCGGCCCAACGGGCTGCTGCAATTAATAAGGGGTCAACATTCATTCATCAATTCAAGCCCTAAATCATAAAAAGAAGAGCGCGCGTCAGACGCGTGCCAATAATGATATTTTTAAATTTTGCGCCCATGATCAGCCCATTCACACACATTTGTGTCTCTGTGTGTGTGTGTAGAGCTCGAAATTCAGAAGTCCAAAAATATTGTCAAATTTGGATCGGACAGGCAGGCAGGGACCAACAGGCACACATGCGCATAAATGCTTCTATTCATATACAAAATATGTTAGTATGCGTGAATAGCAAGTCCAAAAACTTTTAAATGCACACATGCCAACGCTTAGGTACCCTTTCGAAAAAGAACGAGCTAAAAAGAAAGAATTTCGCATCGACTTGGCAAACCCTTTCATTATTTCATATTACTCGTCCCGTCAAAAGGGAAGATATGCCACCGACTTTTGAGAAAAATTGAATTTCTCGGCATTTTTGCTTGTGCGGACAAATACACACACAAACATTTAAACGGTACATAGACAAATTGAAAGAGCATTGAGAGTAAGCTAGAGCAGTTTCCTGTAGTGGGAGCGAGATAAAAAACAGCGATGCCGGTCTATCGCACAAATCATATGGATGAGAGTAAGCCACAGCAGTTTCTTGTAGAGTGAGCGAGTGAAAAGACAGCGTTGCCGTTCCCCGACACAGGCCATATGTATTCTTACTCTCTTGCTTCTGAGAGCATGCGGGCATGTCTCGAACCCGAACAAAAACGAAGGCGAGTTTGGACCAGCCGCAGAAATATCGAATGTCACCCTCAAAAGTACGGTTTGTCCAGTCTATATGTTATTTGGTTAGTGATACAACACAATCACAAGTGCAATAAGCACAATTATACATAATTAGCATGAAACTACGTAACTGCTTTGGAATTTGGTATATAATATTTGTGTGATTTGTAGTTCATCTGAGCGAATGCTTAGATAGATTTTAAAATTAAACGTCATTCCAATTCCCCATTTCGCCTAAATTATACATTTGCTCGAGACCATAGAGTATTAAACAGATACAGAGGAGGCTTTTGGCTCAAAAGCTCTTTTTAAAAAAATGTGAAGCAAGATTGCAAGGTTGCAAACACAAATTGCAAACACAACACCCGGCTGTCTGCAGCTACTTCTGCCAATGCCCAAAATTCAATGACAATTATTTTTTTGTCTTCTTTCTCTATTCCTTCCATTAGTGCCCGCACTTTTTCAGCTGATATGCTTTATATATGTGTGTGTCTTGCATAGTTGTATGTGTATACATATGTGTGTAAGCATTCATATTGATTTGCGCGCTTTTTATGAGAGCATTTAACTGGCAATCGATTTTCGTTTGTGCATTTTCATTTAAATTTGATAAGAAAACTATTTGATAATGAGTACAGTGAAGTGTGTGGTAACTGGATGCACAGGAGGCTGCCGTCTATTTCGTGTTCCAGACAGCAATGTTCTGGAATGGAACATTTCCTACTGTTCTAACAACTGCCAACCTAGTAGCAGGTTATCTAATGTAATGTATACATACATACATAATTACAAGTGCTTATGAATGACGCTAGCGAGAGGGGGGAGTCATAAATTGACTGAGCCTCGGCATTTAGCGCATGATCGTCGAGCAACTCGAATATTCGTATGCGGCAACGAATTTATTTTATGACCTTCCCCAAGAAATTTCATGGTGTGCAATAGCTGCCCAAAGTGATGTCTTCTTCTTCTCCACTCGCTTTCGACTTGCAAGCAGCCCGGCAGATTTTTATAATTGTTCATTTTTCGAACAGCAAGGCACCCTTTCTCAAAATAGGGTACCTTCTTAAATACAAATTTTTATCCAATGTCTGAGAAAAATATAATTTCATATTTATTGTGCAACTATTAGTACAATCAATAATTATTGTTTTATTTAAACATTATCTACCATTTCTATAAACAAGGGTATCAATGCCTCGACGCGCCAAATAGTTGTTGGCATGTGTGTCTCATCTCACACATATTGGTAAAAAATATGCATGTGTGCGTAACCCTTTAATTTGAATGGCATGGCCTGCTCGCATTCGATTTTTCTACCTACTTGCGCCGAGACTCGGCTATGCAACAACAACATTAGAACCCAAATAGTATTGTTGTTGTAGGAACTACAGAGAAACCTGCAAAAAGCACAGTGGCATTATCTGTCCCTTTTCTATGCACTGAGTTTCCTATGTCCTTATAATCTTGCTTCAGAATTTTAACAATCAAAACGGAAGATGAAAAAAAAATTGGGTTTTCATGGGCACTGTTGTTGTTTTGCAACTGATTTGTTGTTGCTTTCCATGGTAAATGAGCTTTATTTCTTGAGTTTGATTTTGCGTTTGCGGACCAACCTTGTTCACCTTGCTTCAGAATTAAAACGGTAATAAAAGCTCGGAGTCAGTTTTCAGCTCTGTATCTTTTTATTACTCTATGGCTCGAGCGAATCGCTTGTATATAAGTGCAGTTAACGCACACATACACACCTACATAGAAAGCCAGCTTCAATTGGCCTATTTTCGTTCCTCTTTGGTGGCTGTGCTATCGATGTTGTACGCACATTCGTTAGCGCGTTTCGGTCAAAAGACGATCGCTCCCCTACACTTTTTTGATCAGGCATATCTCTTTTTGTAATCGTTCGGCTCATTGAACGTGCATGTCTAATATCGAATTGATACAGTTCCTATAAATAATAAATTCGATTTTTATATGTAAATTAATTCTTATTAAATCGAGTTTAGATTTAAACATGGCAACTCAAAAAAGTTGACGAATCAAAAAAGATTTGCAAAAAGTCTATCAAATGCATAATGTGTATAAATGATCAAAAAATTAATCATAAAATAATCCTGGAATCTACAGAGTTAAAATGTTGATTTGATATGTTGGCCTGACAGAAAGATACAGCGTGAAATATCGGACTCGAGAAGAAGCTTTTGATCCAAATGATGAATATCATAGCGAGCTAGAAAAACTCTGTAAAACGACAAAGGCTCCTTTAAAGTCTGCTATAAAATCGCTAATTCCCGCAGCGCCTGCATGCCCGTTACGGCTCCATGCACAAGTCTTCCGCATCTGGAAATTAGACTGCTCGAAACTCTTGTTCATAATGATCATCCGATTACGAGTTTAGAGAAATTCAATCATCTGATATCATGTCTCTCTGGTGAAGCTCTAGGTACTGTTAGAGCATTTCAAGGCACCGAGGATAATTATTTAAAAGCATAAGACATCCGAAAGAGAGTATACGACAATGAATTTCTAATATTCAATGAAATACTTCTGCTCTCTTTATCCTGCTATAGACAGCGAAACCTTCTGCGGCGTCGTTGATATATAGGGCTCGCTCCTGTCAATAGGTGATGACAAAAAAAATCTCATTCAATTCGTTATAAACAAAGCTACCCGAATGACCAAACAAAATGGGAGGATCCACTCGACTATTTCATTAGGGAATGAATTCCAAACAGCCTTGAATCATAAGTATCATCACCTGTCTGCTAAAGAATCAGGTATAGTTTCGACCCACCCACTGCCAAAGCGGAGTCAAAGGCTATTTCAAAAAATAAAAGTTTGGGTTCGTTTTCGTGTTTTGCGGCTAGTTTAAGAAACGATCAGGCCATCCCAAAATGTTTATATTGCGGTTCTGAAGGCCATTCGATACTGATACATCATCGGTTTGAGTTCGCTAAGGCGGTCCAGTTCAGTGGTCTGATTTAGAAAAGTTCATTTATGTTAGGCAGCCAGTCAAAGACGGCGAAGTTATTTTAAAACTGTCAAAATAACCTAAATGATTGGGATTCCTTGCAGGAGGCACTGAAGAATGACTTTAGTGAAAAGCTAACGGCGAAAGTAGGAAGAAGAGTTATAATGAAAAGCTAACTGAATATTTCTATAGTATAAATATTCCAGAAAAACAATCCAATTTGGATGAGGAAAGAATTATTGAGGGCATTCCGATTTTAAAACAGAATAAAGGATGTCTGTACAATACTACTAATCTGCACGAATTCCGTAAGAAAATGAATATCTATGAAAAAATAAGTTTAGATCAAGGATTTAAGGCAAAAGTAAAGTTTGAAAGCAGTCTAGATAAAAATACCAAAGACGAAAGACGTTGTTTCAAGTGTGGAGGCAGCAAACATATAGTCCAAGATTGCAAACTAAGTGGTGTCAGGTGTTTTAATTGGAATAAAGTTGGACACAAGGCAAATCAGTGTGAGGCAAAAGTTCAACCAAAAGTGCTTTGCAAAACGATTTTTAATAGAGCATTTAAAATGTGAAAATCCGTGAACGACATAGAAAGGCATTATTTGATTCGGGCAGTGACATTTGTAACATCAGTGAAAATATTTATACACGATTTTACCCAGTTGGCAAGAAAATTTATAAGCTATGTTAAGTCGAAGTTGTTACCAGCGTGGGCGAGGTTCCAATAAGGATATGCTTCCATGTGGTGCGTTATAAAGAAACCCTTCACGAAGGGATTATAGGTTGCGATGTTCTCCATTCTGTTGTTGCCACCATCAGGGCAAACGGAGTTATTTTAGACGCAGCGGATATAGTGTACAAAAAGAGAAGAGCAAGGATCCGATTAATCGTATAGTTACAAGCAAAAGCACACACTTTATAGTGTGTAGTGTATTCATGTGCATAATAAATATGTTAAACGTAGTTGCTAATTTAAATTTATAGAATTCTTCTTTATTAAATTCAAATTAGCTTATCGTAGCGTACAAACTCAACTTAGCATTATTACTTTAAAGCTAACATAGTCAAGGCAGAGAGCTTACTCATGCTATATAGTTGCGTTAAAAGTATTAGTGCGCGTGCAGCTATTTTTTTTTTGTGAAAGTACGACGAGCTATTTTTTTTCTTAATAACTTTTTTTTTATGGTTGATCGCACCAATCTCTAGGGAAATGTACATGTAATATTAAATGTAAAACAATTTTAATCTATCCTTATGTACTTTGTGTTTTTTTTTAGAATCTATTATTATAATATTATCATTAGGTTATATTTTCATATTTTAAAGGGTCCTAGATATCTATTATCTAGTTTATTACTTGTTTCATTACTTAGTAACGCTTGGTCTCCTAATCTAACTCTAATTTAAAATCAGTTTCCATCACTTTCCTATCATACTATTCTTTTTGTTTTTCCTTTTTATTTTTTATTATAGTTGTAGCTTATATGCCTCTTCTAATCTATATTTAGATTCCTTGCGTAATCTTCTGTATTATTAAGTGTGTTTCTATTGTATCTATGCTATTAAAATAGTTTGGTAGGTTTGGGTTTTTGCTAAAAACTAGTTCATATAGACAATAATCATGTGCCATGGATGGGGCTGTAATTTAACAATAAGGAATGAAGAATAAGTCCAAACCAGAAAAGAAAAAGAAACACAAAAGTCGGGGTTCACAAAATTCAAAGATCATAAAACTAAGAACTTCCAAAACGCTTGGGATCGAGCAATACTGGAAACAATGGAACAGACACGCAAACTATTGAAAGAAAAGGAAAATAAAAATATTAAAATTCTGTGGTCGGATAAGGGTAACGAGACCATAGCAATAGATGCCGACGATTAAAAAAATAAACTGACAAATATTTTAGACGACTTATGCGCGTCTAGAACACTAAAACAGGATCCGATATCAAGACTTTAAACAAAGAATAATAACTTCATGACACAATTATTCAGGATGGGTCTTATTTCAAAGGACGAATATAATATAATGTCTACAACAACAGCGGTACCTCCGATGGTATATGGACTGCCAAAAATACACAAGGAAGGAACACCACTGAGGCCAATATGTTCCTCTTCCGGATCTCATATTATTGGCTGTGCAAATACATGATACAAATATCAAAAAATCTGTCAATGGACTCTAAATACAACATCAAGAACGCGGTAGATTTTAAAAAAGAGTAAACAATTCCTGCATTAGGGAAGATGAAACATCCTTTGACGTAGTATCCTAGTAGTTTCCCAGCATACCCATGAAATTATCACTTGACACAAAAGACAAAAATGGACCGAATTAGAAGAACATAAAAGTATACCAAAACAACATTTTATGGACATAGTTAGATTTTGCTTTCAGGAACACCGATATTTTCATTACGAAGACAAGATATACACACAACTAAAAGGAATACCAATGGGATCACCGGCTTCCCCAGTAATCTCAGATATAGTAATGGAGTAATTGTTGGACAACATTACAGAGAAATTGAAAATAAAACCAAGATTTTTGACCAAATATGAAGATGACCATTTTGCCATAACGGACAAAACAGAAGACCATAAAATTCTAAAAGAATTGAATCCGTTTCACAAACAAAATAAATTTACTATAAGACGGGAATATTACCATTTTTAGATTCCATATTAAGCAGATTTCACAACACACTCAAAATTAATTAAGTAATACTCAACTTCAATTCTAACCGCCCAAAGAGTATGATAATTAATACAACACTATTCTGTATGACAAGAATGATTAAGATATCGGACACAATAAACCACAAAGAAATTGAACATGAAATTAAAAAACTCTTGACCGGAATTGACTTTCCACACAATGTAATTAAAACATTATTAAAAAGTCGACAAATGGAAGCGAAAAAGCCAACGGAACCTACCAAAATATACAAATTCCTAATATATGTAGCACGACAATCAGAACGCCTCACGAACTCTAACTGCTACAACAAACAAGAAATTAAAGTAGCACACAAACCTACGAATACCTTACAAATTATCTTCAACAAGATAAAGTCAAAAATCCCTATGACCGACAAATTTGTCTACCTATCAAACCCATCTTAATGCTATTAAATCTATCTCCTCTCTACTTTCTGATAGAGACCTTTTAGTAGTTCTTGGGGACTTTAATCTTCCTGTTGTCGAGTGGTCATCGCCATCTGACTCAAACTTTCTGTTGCCGTCATCGTCAAACGAATTTATTGATGGTCTACATGAAATGTCCTTACGGCAGGTTAATCGTGTGCGCAATTCAAGAAACAGATCTCTTGTGCTCAACAGTGTTGTGCACAGGATCAATCCGCTTACACTTCCTGAAGACCCTTTTCATCCAACTCTGGAAATGGTCATTGATTTACCAGCCCGAGTCCCTATCAAGGAATCGGAATTAGCTGAACGTATGCGTTGTTTCCGAAAGGCTGATTTTCATAAGCTAAATGATCTTATTCTGCAAGTCGACTGGTCCCAACTGTATAATTATGCAGACATTGATGTTGCCTTGAAACTTTTTTATGACACCTTGTACTCGATTTTTGATGTCTGCGCTCCTCTTGATCACCCAGCGATGCCTGATAGGCCTCCCTGGTTCTCAAATGAACTTATGAGGTTAAAAAACATGAAGTCGAGGTGTTATAAAAAGTGTAAGAAATTGGGAAATCACTTTGATTTCTCCCGCTATGCAGTTGCCCGATCAAATTTTTCCACCCAAAATTTCATCTGCTATAAGAATTACCTTCGTCGTTGTCGCCTTCAATTTTCACATAATCCTAAGCAATTTTTTAACTTTGTCAAGTCTAAACGAAAGACATCTTCTTTGCCTTCTTCGGTTAAGTTTGCAGATGAGAGCGCGAACACTGATCCAGGCATAGCCGATATGTTCGCAAACTTTTTTCAAACTACCTACTCCTCCTCTAGGTATAATAAAAATCAGCCTTATCCTTATCAGTTACAGAGGTTAAACTGCATCTTTAATCCCATTATTACCGAAAGTTCGCTTCATAGCGACCTTAACACCATCAAACCGGTTTACTCACCTGGCCCTGATGGTATTCCTGCTGGCGTGCTGCTAATGCTGCAGCATTATGTAAACCTGTTTTAAAACTTTTTGAATTGTCCGTAAACACTTCATTTTTTCTTTGCCTTGCATATAAGGATATGGCATCATGTTATCTCTTACAAGCGGACATTGATGCGTTTCAGGCTTGGTGCCTAGCCAACTTGTTAAACTTTAACTGCTCTAAATGTAAGGTAATGACCTTCTAAAGAAGCTCTCCTCAATTGGTTTCTTACATCCTTGATAGCATACCGCTCGAGCGTGTTAATAGTACTTGTAATGAAGTTAATGATCTAGGTGTCATCCTTGATCATAAACTTAAATTCGACTCTCATGTTAATACCGTGGTCAATAAGGCCAGAATAGTTATGGTTTTCATCAAGCGATGGTCGAAGGAGTTTTACGATCCGTACACGACAAAAACACTTTATATATCTTTGGTACGACCTATTCTTGAGTATGCCTCATGTATCTGGTCACCACAATATGCTACCCATCTGGACAGAATTGAATCCGTTCAGAAACAATTCTTGTTGTTTGCCCTTAGTGGTTTAAATTGGGATCCTCGTGTGCGGTAACCGTCATACTCCAGTAGACTTCTGATGATTAACCTTCCTTCTTTAATTAATCGTAGAACCATGCTGGGTGTAATATTTATTCATAAATTAATTACTGGTGAAATCGACTCTTCTGTGTTGACTAGCCAATTAAATTTCTCTTTCCCTACTAGACGAAAACGTAATTTTGTACCTTTATCGTTTCAATTTTGCTCAACTAATTATGCCTTGCATGATTCTTCTATTCTAAACTATTTAGAAAGTAGATAGTCCTATTTTTATTTGTAATTGTATTTGTACACATACTCGTAGTTTGTATCGTTTTTTTTTTATTATTTTTTTTTCATATCTACTTTGCATTTCGTGTCGTACGTTACACGACTGCGCCCCTCGGTTGGTTGGGCGGGAGGTGGGATGCAGTACGTTGCATCGGGATTCGCGTTGAAAAAAAAAAAAAAAAAAAAAAGCAACTTCATTTATCAAATACAATGTGGCGGGGAAAACAACAACAAGTGCAATAGTGTTTACATAGGCACAACAAAATCCAAACTAAAATCAAGGATTAGTCAACATAAATCAGACTTCAAATTAAGACATCAAAATAATATACAGAAAACAGCACTAATAACCCACTGTTTGAGAAACAACCAAACACCAATTTTGATGCAACAAGAACAACACTAAAACAAACGACACACATTGCAAATGCTACACATAATTAACACATCAACCGACAAACGACTGAACTACAAGACAGACACAGAAAATTGCGCTCACTTGTACAGACTTTTGAAAATCTAAACAGTTTCAGATTCAATCTCCACGTCAAAAAGCGCAGACGTGTAAAATAATATAATAATAAAATATGTAAAATGCTCAATTAATTGTATAACCTAATGTATTCTAATATTAATTGTTTTTTGTATCTTGGTGTTAGTGCCCTGAACACGCTCCATATATTGGAAAAGAAACATTAAAGTAAATTGTTTTTCAACTAAGTATTTTTACAAGCCCGGAACTCGAGCCAACCAACAAAATATTTAAAATATGGAAAGGTCGCCACATCCAGCACTAAATACAAAAATATTGAAGCCATACGTCCCAATCAGTTTTATCAACTGATATGTAGGAACGCATCTATTCATTTAAGATTCTGTGACCTCCTTCCACAATTCCTAACGTCTGGTGACGGTGCGCTGTACACGTTATGTTGTCTATTTTAAGAGTCGTTTATTATTCAGTACCCATGCTCGTAATTAACGTCTTCTTTGGACCGTACTTTAGAAAAAAGGATTCGAATATATCTTTCTGTGACTTTGTCCCACAGTTCCTAACGTCTGGTGATATTGTGCTGTAGACGTAATGTTGTCTATTTTAAGATATTTACATAAGTCGTTAATCATGGATTGCTTGTACTCAGTACCTATATCTGTAATGAACATCTTCATTGGACCGTACTTTAGAATAAAGTATTCAAATATGGCTTTTACTACGCTTTTTGCGCTTTTATTCGCTATAGGTATGGCAACAAGATATCTTGATAAGTCGCAAATAATCGTGACTGCATATTCGTAACCATTTTTTGACTCCGATAATGGACCAATTGTGTCGACAGTACTTTGTAGAAAACAGTTATTGGTGTGTCTGTAATGGTTAATGCGGTCTTAGTGTGCTTGGTAGCTTTAGGTTTTTAAAATTTCGGACATTTAAGTACGTACTCGATTATATGACGTGTCATATATTTCCAATAGTATTGTCTTTAAATATATGCTTATGTTTTTGAAATGCCTGTAAGACCTCCTTGCATGGGTTCATCCTGGAATGTAGACAATATTGCATCTTTTTCTTTATCTGTAATTATTTGCTTCTCTGGCTTGAGAAGCGCTTAATTTCTATTAATATACACTGCCCATATTTTGGAAAATATGTATTGAAACGTTTTCAAAGATTTTTTCGCTCAGTGCCACTTTGAGTTGGCTTATCTTATACAGGCTTCTCTTTCAAGCCTTTGAGAGAATTAACCTGGGTCGAGAATTCCTTTGGTATATAGATTGCTAATCTCAATTCATGCTATAACTTTTTTATACCCTAAACAACTTGAAAATGGGTAAAAAGGGTATTATGTATTTGTGCAAATGTGTGTAACAGGCAGATAGTATATATATTCTTGATCAGCATCAACAGCCGAGTCGATTTAGCCATGTCCGTCTGTCTGTCCGTCCGTCTGTCCGTATGTATGAACGCAAGGATTTCAGAACCTATAAGAGCTAGGGACTTAGCTGTAAGTCCTCCTAGTGCATGCGCAGATCGAGTTTGTAATCGATAAGTAATCGATAAAAATCGATATCGAAATCCTGTTTTTTGAGCAATTTTGGTAAATAATAAGAGCTAGAGTCACCAAGCTTGACATTTAGCTCCTAGGATAATATATACATATATATCAAATATCTTTCATTTTATAGCTATCGCCACTTTCCCGCTACCACCATAAAGCTATAAATCATGTTAGTAAACCACTTGTATTGCCTTTCTAATTAAGCCACAATTTAAATGCAATTGTCATTTTGAGAATACACGAATATTTTATAGTAGAATAAGATCTACTATTGAAAATTTCATCTAGATCGGTTAAGAAACACTAAACAAAATGTGTTTTGGCCTGCAAACACGTGCAGCAGCAAGCGCAAATTCCTAGAATTTCTGTATACATGTACACACACATTCAAGCTCGTCTACTTTGAATTCTATCAACAGTATTGCAATTGCGATTGTATTGTGTTCTGTGCTGCTATTTTAATAGGTTTTTTTCTCATTAAGACTTAATTATTGGTGTGGCTATTGAGTGGAGGCAGCAGAAAGTAGCGCGGTCAGTTACGAGTTCGAACTCTGCTTAGGAAAATGTTTTTCTTTTGACTGGTGTGGCTGTTGTGCAGAGGCGGCAGCAAGTGATGCGGTCAGTTGCGAGTTCGAACCCTGCCAAGGGAACTTCTTTTTTTAAATTTATCGTTATTTCTAGTAAAGCAAACGAGCGCGTAGCGCGAGCTGCATTTGCTGTATATAAGATTAAGATGGTTCAGGGTATCCCCTTTCATTTTCAAGATTTAGCCTTTGGATTTTTTTTGTTTGTTTTCATTATTATCTCCTGCGCAGGATCTATTTTGTTTGCTTTGTTGTCTTTTAGTACAATTTAAGTTTGGTATGTCATTTCTTTTGAAAAAATTTGTAAAAATTTTAGTTTGCAGACTCACGCAATGCACCTGGAGCACAGCGTCTGCCTCCTCTACCTTGGCCTTGAGTGCCTCCTGAACTTCCCGCATGTGCATAAGCTCTGAGTTCTCAATTTTCAGCACCTTGCCAGGGATTTTGCCAGCTAGTGCGGCATGCATGTGCTCAATCATTGGATACAGTCGCTCGCAGAAGATCTGTTTCGTCTCCTGTGGCTTGGCATTACCCAGCAACGAGACACTTAGTTTTTCCTTTGCAGCTGCTGTGGCATCGGCCAGGCCTGCTCCGTCCTTAGTACTGGCGGGTTATGGTGGGATGCATGGTCAGCGCTTATGCCGTACGACGGCATAAACAGTGACCGTCAAGTGGCTGATCATATTACATTTGATCGAGTCACTGACTTGCACTCATGTTTGCACTCGCTCACTTGCACTTTCGTTTTGTTTTGTTTTTTTATATCCATTGTTTTCAATGGCAATATTTAAGATTGTCACAAAGTGTTACAATGCGCACGCATGAATACACTACACTTCATGTCAAATTTGGTGACTCTTAACCTCCGAGATTTGCCCAAAATATAAAATTTCGAAACCGATATTTATCGATTGCTTGGAAACGATGCAAGTTATCGATTATCGGAAACAAATTCTTACTGCAAGAGTAGTAGGACTTACGTTCCAAAGTCTCTAGCTCTTATAGGTTCAGAGATCCTTGCGTACATACATACGAAGGACGGACAGACAGACGGATTGAGTAGACCGACTCGGCTATTGATGCTGATCAAGAATAGATATAAGTTATGGAGTCCTCCTGCCTGTTATATACATTTGCACAAATACATTTTAGCTTTTTTACGCATTTTTAATAGGTTCAGGGTATAATAATTACATTATTCTTTTAAGATAAGAGGTGTAATGTCATTATTTACATGCAACATTAAAGTGTTTGTTCCATATATAAAACCTATATATATCGCGATAGTGAGAATGTCGCTCGCCCTAATATTCAGCGTATGCCGTTCAGTTACTGGCCAGGTTTGCCTGTGCGAGTGAGATGCCTTATGAACTGTGCTGTTATGTTATGCGGGGATAAAGATAGAAGGATAAGTACAACTTTCGCATTTTTTATGTCGTAAGCCAAGTCGACTCAAAGGCACAACGTGCTCCACCAGTTGTAATTGACCTCCACGTGGTAATCTGGGTAATTGTCTAATGTGGCACAATTCGGGTGGCGTAGGTAACTATTTTTGGAAGTTTCTAATTTTCTGTAAAAGTTTATATAATGTTGTTATAAATGAAAATTAAAACTTTACATACTATTAGTTTTGATATTATTGAACATATTATTTATATCTTATATAAATGTAATATATCGTTAATTTTTTACCAATGGTTCCGATCAACATGCATGGAATTGGTACAACTGCTTACGTAGCATCCCGGAGGGGCAATAGTCCTGCGCATTGATCTGGCTCATTGTATTATAAGTCACTTATGGTACAAAGTGCCGTGGTACTGAACCTCAACGTACAAGCCACCTTACACACGTGTAGAGATTCTGTACTAATGTATACCATACACATGTATGCTTGATTGCATAGCTACACTCTAGGCTGAGCTATTTTAAATTTGTTCGATTACGGCATCCTTTGTAGAATTTTTAAAGTCCAGTCAAAAAACTTTTTTATTAGATGCGGCGGCTGCCAATCCTATTTAAGTTCTATTATTATACAATAGGTTTTAAAAACATTATCATACACATTTGAAGTTAAATAATAGAATCTATGCTCGAAACCACTTGGTAGTGGTTATAAATTTTTCCCCAATAAATTTACATTTAAAATTACGTGATTCAAGATTGAAAAGGCTAATATTTTCTGACTTTATATTTGCAGTTGAAAACGGCGAACACTGCAGTTATGTAAACAGTGCTGTACCCAGACAATTTCCGAATTTCCAAGGCATGGATATTATTACAAAAGATAATTTGCAAAACACATGTGCAACAGAATTTCAAATTTTCCAGTCAAGGTTGCAATATCCTCTAAAACTATCAATACCTCCATATTTGCGTCACTATATTTGTGTTCAAGGTACTTACCCACTAAAATATATATACCATGTATATATATATATATATATATATACCTATATATTTATATATATATATTTATTTATATATATGCATATCAATATATAAAATATACAATTACTTTAAATAATTTTTAATTTTTGAAGGAAAACGTTTAAGAAAACAAGGAATTGATAGAAAGCCACGACAAGCATATAGCGCAAAGCAATTAGACCGCCTAGAAAGAGAGTTTAAGGCGGACAAATACCTTAGCGTAACAAAGCGTATGGAACTGTCAAAAACATTGTCTCTGACTGAAGTCCAAATTAAGACCTGGTTCCAAAACCGTCGAACAAAATGGAAAAAACAATTAACATCTCGTCTAAAAATAGCTCAAAGGCAAGGACTATACAACCGTGACATGTATTTTTCGGCAACAAGCACATCTTCTTGCTTAAATTTTCATCCTACCTTGCTTACTGATTCCGAGCTCTGCTTTATAAAACCATTTTAATTTTGAATAATCAGAATAAAATTGTACCTATCCGTAAATCAAGAAAACAAAATACCCCTACACATATGTCGAAATTTGATATTGCTGCCATCGTAAGCTAATGTTAAAAAAAATGTCAAAATAAATTAAAATTAAAAAAATAGTCATATAAGAATTAAATTTTGCACCAGTTGTTTCCAATGGATGCTAACCACTTGTGAAGCAGCCAGATATTGACGAGTTTCGTTTAAAGTGAGTTTGGTGAAAATACCTTTAATAACTAAAAGTTTCTCATAATATATAATTATTGTGCGAAACTTTAACCAAAATATAAGAAGCATAATCACCTTCAACAAGTGCACTTGGGACTGTATGTCTGTGCAATGGCACCAGTTAGTTATAGTTTCCAGTGTGCGAGTAGAATGACACCTTTGCCGACTCCGACATATGTATGACCTGATTGCTTAAAAAGACGGGTCTAGCAAATTACCATCAAGGATAGCTTCATTGAAGAATAACGCATTTTAAAAGATCTGAGAATCTGTATTATAACATATCTTATTACACTTATTGTCTTTTGGTTGTAGGTCGTTTATTTGTCGGACTCGGGGGTTGGATTTAAGATACTTAAGAGATGTGAATAGTCTTTCTAGAATAAAATGAGTTTTAATTTGACGGGATTTTTACTTATAAAAGATTATAACCAATGTGACTATAAGGCTTTTGTTTGTGCAAGAACTCAAATTGTCACGTTGGACTTTTCTTTGTTTATATAGTCCTTTTATACCAAACTTCCCATTAATAAAATATCAACAAAATCTTTTAAATCATATATGTAAGTCAAAATCTTATTTGTCTATTTTATTGGGTTTTTGAATATATAATAGGGGATCTTCGGCTGCATTGCATGATCCCTACGGGGGATCAATTTATAGATATCACCTGGTCAAAACGCGGCAGCAACTTATCAATCGCAAACGCTTGCGTTGATGGGCAAAGCTCGTCAAAACAGGCTGCCTACCCAGCATTAAGTAGTTTGTTCAGTGGCATCGTACATCTTACTGGCTCCCTAGACAGCCACATGAACTGTTCCTCAGAGGTACCATAGTAGTTAACCCTTTCATGTATCCCGTGATCACCTGCACACTTGGCACATTTAAGTGGCAGGACTCAAAAGTTCTTGGCGTGACCAAACTTGCAATTGTCGGAGATCCACCTTGATACAAACAAGCAAACTCTTGGCAACAACGGTTCGCCTTTTGCCGGCAGGACAGCCGGAATTTTATTGTCCACAAATAGCTTGAATAGCACCTTCTACAAGTTATCCTGCAAGAGTTTTCATCTTCAATGTAAAGTCATTTGTGATCATTATAAGAACAATGAGTTGTTTAAAATTAGACATATACCACGATTAGTGATGAAGGCAGGTAATGGGTGTTGATTGGATTAGCGGAAGCGTTTTTGAATTATGCGAGAGCTCCCCAGAACTTGTCCTGTTAGCAGCAATCGCCAAAGCTTTAGCATTTTCAGCAAGTCAGCCAGAAACCGGACGACAGTCTGCAAATACGTAACATCACTGCAATTAGAAATGGACCAGTCAACAACAAAATATGAAAGGTAGAAAAATGTGAAAAAGAAAGGAAGACCGAGCTAGCCAGCAGAACGAACGAGGCTGGAAATCAAAGCGAAACACAAAAACTTGAAAAAATAGTCGAAAACCCGAAAAAACAAAAAAAAGTCAACAGCCGTTTTTTAAGTAAAAAAAGAGCGTAATCGCAAAGACAAGGCTTTAGTTGGAAGCTTCTAACTGGGGGATATCCTGAACCCTCTTCTAACAAACCCAAATCCAGCTCGCTCTACGAAAACTTTTGCTTTAAATAAATTAATAAATAAAGGTTTCTCAATTAACTTCAACCCTCAAGCAAGATAACTGCTTTCCACCGCCTATACTGGACAGCCGCACCAAATATATATTTTCAATAAAAACAAGCAGATATACACAGCACAGAATAAAAAACAATCGCAATTGCGCATTTGACAAAAGATACTTGATCAATATCACTAACCATACAATGCATAGACTTGTCAAATAGCGGAATAATCGGATACCGATAAATCGTCAACGACTGAGCCCCATGGGTGTCCGCGACCATTTTAGTGTGCCCAGACAACGTAAGACTGCTGAGAGTGGCAGCCGAACGCCGGCCTCGAAAGCCGAACGTTCAGTATGAAGCCGCATTTGTGCCTAACGCGGCCGCAAGCCCACCGCAGGCATGCCGAAAAAAACAAAGACCGTGCCCGTCGCCCAAATTTACGCACCCATTGATGAAAATATCTCTGTCTCACGACAAACCCTTGATCGTCTCATTCGCACACAATTTTGTGTGTGTGTGTGTAGAGCTCGAAATTCAGAAATGGCAAAAACTTCAAATTTGGTCAAATTTGCATCGGGCAGGCAGGCAGGCAACCTACACGCACACAAACGCATAAATGCTTCCATCCATATAGAAAAGTGTGTAAGTATGTGTGCTTGGCAGGCCCAAAAAGTTATTATGCACACATGCTAACGTTCAGGTACCCTTACCCTTACAACAAGCATGGAAAATAGGAGTTTTGCACATGAACAGGCCAAACCCTTTAATAATGTCACCCAACTGCTTACTCGAAAGAAATACGATAGTTTTTTTTTTTAATTTTAAGCAAAATTGGTCCCCAAAAAAATTTAAATATAATATATAAATATATCATTTAGGTCATTTAAGTTTTTAATAAATATAAATATATCAGATTCTTCTCATTATGCCTGACTGGACGAAGAAATACATGATAAAGCATTTGAATGTGTGTGCCTTTTGCCACCACAGGCACAAAGGGCAGACAATTGAAGAAAAAATCTCTGGCTCGCGACAAACGCCGCGATCTACTTGTGCGCACATCCACACAACACAAACATTTGTATGCTTGTAGATCTCGGGGTTTTTGAGAAGCTATGCAGATGCATATACACATATGTATGTATTTGGGCTGAAAAGATTTAATACTAACATACATATATTACGAAACAGCATCAGCCGCAGCAACGTTGTGCGCTGAGCGAGATGCGACTTCATACTGAACGTTCGGCTTTCGAGGCCGGCGTTCGGCTGCCACTCTCAGCAGTCTTACTTTGTCTGGGCACTTTAAAATGGTCGCGGAAACCCATGGGGCTCAGTCGTTGACGATTTATCGGTATCCGATTATTCCGCTGTTTGACAAGTCTATGCATTGTATGGTTAGTGTCAGTTTATATTTCTCAAGAACCTACATGTCAAATTTGGTGTCTGTAGCTTTAAATACATAAGACATTTCTTTGAAATCGGAAACAGGCAATTGGCAAGTTATCGATTATCGTAAGGAAGCTCGCACTGTGCGAGCACTAGTAGGATACTATTTGGACACAAGTAGGACACTAGTGGGACCTATGTTCAAAATTTCCAGTCTCTAGCTTTTATAGTTTCTTATATAAACGCGATCATACAGACGAATGGTCGGACAGACAGACGCACGGACGGACACGCATAGATCAACTCAGTATAGATGCTGATCAGGAATATATATAATTTATGAAGTCGGAACTCAATTCAGCGACAACAAAACACAATCAGAAGAAAGTTCAAGCAGCGAGCTGAAGAAAGGTCATGGCAAGAATCCCGTGTACCTCATAACCGAAGGCTCTATATGGACAGCGTCAATCTGGTTTACGCTGGTACTGTAAACTTACCATCAAACTGCAAGATATTGGACTAGCACCCACTGAACAGGATCCGTGTCTGTTCAAGAAACGTCAGAAACAGGATCTTCTGATAATCCTACGTCGATAACTTATTATTGCCTCAAATCGACCCAAATGATTACAGCGAACAAAGGCACATCTCAATAAGACATTCCTGATGAAAGACATTGGCCCAGTGAAGGACTGTCTGGGCATAGCATTTAAGCAAGATAATCCGAAACAATATGTGTTTATTTCAGAAGAAAAATACATCAATGCTATATTGACGAGACTCGGTTTGGCAGATTGCAATCCAGCAATTACTCCAATAGAAGCGAAAATAACACTGAAACGTTCAACCTTTTCCCTTTCAAAAATTAATTGGTTCTCTAATGTTTCTAGCAGTCACGACAGGTCCAGTCATAGCATTCGCTGTGAGTTTTATGAGCTAATTTAACTCTTGCTACATTGTTGAACACTGGAAGGCATTGAACCGCATCTTACGGTGCTGGGGCACCAATTTAACTGATCAGCGTTCTTACTGAGGACAAGAGTTTTTATTAAGTGATCAGCATTCTTACTGAGGACAAGCGTTTTTATTAAGTGGAGTAGCCACATGTTGGGAAGCACGCAATCAACGAACCGTTGCTACATCAAGTACCGAAGCAGAGAACTTAGCAATTTTGAAAGCGGCAAAAGAGTCATTGAAGACTATTCATAAGCGGATTGGAAGAAATTTAGAATGAGTGCCAATTTTCAACGACAACCAAAGCGCACAACAATTGGTAAAAGGTTCCGGCGTTCATCCTCGCACCATACACATTGTGCATCACCACTGTATACAAGAAGATTGGCGACATAACAATTGATTACATGCTGATGGAGAAATTGCCACCAGACTTTTTTACGAAAGGCCTTATTGGTATAAAACATTATCAGTGCTTTTCAGCGTTGGCCGTCACAGGCATACAAGTTTAGGATTGCTACTTTGAGGGAGTGTGTTGAAATTATCGACTGTTCCTATTTACAAGGTAATAATCTTGCAGCCCTAGATTTAACTCTTTAGAATCAAGTTTCTTTATTCTTCATACACAAAAACTTCGTGTGTGAACGTCAACAAGTAATAACGCTGTACTTAGCTATAGCATTGTGAAATACTTACCGTTAAAATACCGAATACCATAAAAAAAAGGAAGTCACACTCAAGCCGGGATTCTCCGAGGGCTACGAATTCGGTTGACTAAGCTACATATAAAAAAAAGAATTTTGAATTTTGTAAAAAAATTAAATTTGAAACGGCAAGCACGTCAGTGCTGATTATCATTTGTCTTAAGAATGATTTATTCAAAGTTAAGGGTATGTACTTAGCCTATGGACACATATGTATATGTACTTATGCTATTATCGGTTAACAGCTACAAGGAGAGAGAGAGAGCGGGTGTACTCATACATATGGGCGCTCACACTCGGAGCGGCTAAAGTGCAAGATCAGCGGTTATCCGTCGGTCAACGGTCTCACCAAAGACAATATAAACACTGATATGAGTAACGCCCATACATTTGCATGCGACGCAAAATTTCTAGCCTGGCTTCCTATTTGGCTTTTACAAGGATGAAGATAAAGAATGCCGAAGTCGCGGCTTGCTGATGCTACCACAATTAACGAAATTCGCCTGCCTTCAGCAAAGCTGGTCGATAGTGCTTTGCGTTGCTCCGTTTTCGAAGTACATTGAGCGAAAAGTGTTAAACTTACGATCAACGCAAAGTACTTTTGCTTTATGCATGAAATGCATGCTATATTAAACATTTATTACATTACCCTAGATACTAACAATAAATTTTATGGGAAAATTTAAGAATAACATAATTTTGTCACAAAGCGCATCTTGTGCAACAACTATGTTAGGAAAATAGCACACATAGATTGATTTCTCTTTTGTTCTTGAAGTTCTTGTCTCAGCCAATGGCGTGTAAGCACCTATGTTTGTATGTGTGAATTATGCAAGAAAAACTACATAAAAATATGTATATATCTGTTGTTTTTCACTGCACTGGCTTTAGCTGTCAAAGAAAAAAATGTTGTTAGTTTTCTAGCGCTGATCATGCATGACCTATCCCAAATTTGTATTTGCATATGAATGCATGTTGTGTACTGAGATTGTCTCCGTAGAAAATCTGTTTTTTAAAATCGATGCAAATATTTATATAATTTCTTTAGTAAAAAAAATGTTTAAAAAATATACGAATTTAAAAATTGATTAAAATATATGAAAATGTAAAAGTATAAAAATTAAAAACTTTTAAACTATAAAGATATTAAAATTTAAAAATCTGTATAATTATTTGTTTTTCTTTAAAAAAATATTTATAGCATTATCTTTTTCTATCACGCTTACTACCGTATATGGTCTTAGGTATTTATTTTTTAATTAATGATCAACTCCATGTATTTTTTTTTTTTTTGTTCATTGTATTGAATCAAAAATAGCATACATTTTTATTACAACACAGTTGGCTTAAGTGATATTTCGCCAAGCCTGGTTGAGTTCTCAGGCTTTATCGTGGACAAATGTCAAAGCCGGCTTTTTTGAATAAGGCTGCATCGTCACGTAGGTTAGTCGGGGGACTCTGGGGGGTCTCCTATGTCGTGGTTGGAGGAGGTCCTTGAACGATCTTCTCTTGAGCCTCCTGACTACACACCTTCCAGCGAGGTCTCTTGCTATCCGGTTGCAGTGTCGCTGCAAGCGTTCGTTGTACCGGTTGGCGAATGCTCCGACTTAGCTGTCTATGGTCTCCATTATAAGGCCTCTGTGCAAGGTAGAATTTCTGACGCATCGGTCAGCACCGGTAATTTGGCGCAAGGCCATGTTTTGGGGTGTCTCAATCCGTCTTCGATTTGTCGGAGATGCAATGCCCCAAACCTGAATACCGTATCGCCAAGTTGGTGCCACCACGTCGTTGTAAACTGCCCGTTTGCAGCGAAGTGGCAATGGGCTGCTGGGGCTTAGTAGCCAGTTGGCCTTGGCCATCTTATATCGGCACTGCTTAAGAAGGCCGTCGATGTGCGCCCGAAAACTAAGCCTCTGATCCAGTACAATTCCTTGATACTTGGCGCTTCTGCTAGGGTGCTGGAGCCTTGCCACGCCTCAGTCTGAAGTTGACCGCCTGGCACTTCGAGGCATTGAGCTTGATGTTCCACCTGCGTGTCCAGCTCTCAAGCAAGTGGATGTATTTTACCATTTTCCTTTTTTTTTATGCTTACTACTGTATATGTTCTTAGGTATTTATTTTCTAATTTATGACCTACTTCATTTTTTAAAAGTACTTTATCTCCTATACTCAAATTTAAGTTTAATGTTTTCCTATCGTATATTTCTTTATTTTTCTGCTTATGTTTATCTATCATCATTCTAGCTCTTTTATAGGCTATTTCTTATCTATATTTAGATTCCTTTGCGTAATCTTCTACATTATAAAGTGGTTATATTTGATCTATGCTATTAAATTACTTTTTTGTTAAAAACTAGCTTTTATGGACAATAAACATGTGCCATGGATGGGGCTGTATTGTAATAATAATTGAAATAATGAAGCCATACGCCCCAATCAATTTTATCAACTTATATGTAGGAACGTATTTATTCATTTAAGGTTCTGTGACTTTGTCCCACAGTTCCTAACGTCTGGTGATATTGTGCTGTAGACGTAATGTTGTCTATTTTAAGATATTTACATAAGTCGTTAATCATGGATTGCTTGTACTCAGTACCTATATCTGTAATGAACATCTTCATTGGACCGTACTTTAGAATAAAGTATTCAAATATGGCTTTTACTACGCTTTTTGCGCTTTTATTCGCTATAGGTATGGCAACAAGATATCTTGATAAGTCGCAAATAATCGTGACTGCATATTCGTAACCATTTTTTGACTCCGATAATGGACCAATTGTGTCGACAGTACTTTGTAGAAAACAGTTATTGGTGTGTCTGAAATGGTTAATGGGGTTTTAATGTGCTTGGTAGTCTTATCTTTATTATATGACGTGTCATATTTTTCCAATAGTAATGCCTCTTAATTTATGATAATGTTTTCGAAATGCCTGTATGACCTCCTTGCATGAGTTCGTCAATGAATGTAGACATTATTGCTTCTATTTTTCACCCTGAACCCACTGAAAATGGGTAAAATGGGTATTAAGTATTTGTGCAAATAATAAGTAACAGGCAGAAGGAAGCATCTCCGACACCATAAAGTATATGTATTCTTGATCAGCATTAACAGCCGAGTCGATCTAGCCATGTCCGTCTGTCTGTCCGTCCGTCCGTCTGTCCGTATGTATGAACGCAAGGATCTCAGAACCTATAAGAGCTAAAGAAATTTTAGATGTAGGTCCTCCTAGTCCATGCGCAGATCAAGTCTGTTTCCGATAATCGATATATTGCCCCGTTTCCAAGTAATCGATAAAAATCGATATCGAAATCCTGTTGCTTGCGCAATTTTGTTAAATTTTGTTAAGAGCTAGAATCACACAACTTGACATATAGCTTCTAGAATAGTATATATATTTCAAGTATCTTTCATTTTTTAGTCATCGCCACCTCCCCGCTACTACCATAAAGCTATATATCATGTTAGTAAACCGACTTGTATTGACTACCTAATAAAGCCACAATTTATATGCATTTGTCATTTTGAGAATACACGAATATTTTATAGTACAATAAGATCTACTACTGAAAATTTTATTAAGATCGGTAAAGAAACACGAAACAAAATGTGTTTTGGCCTGCAAACACGTGCAGCAGCAAGCGCAAATTCCTAGAATTTCTGTATACATGTACACACACACATTCATGGGCGTTTGCTTTGAATTCTATCAACAGTATTGCAATTGCGATTGTATTGTTTTCTGTGCTGCTATTTTAATAGGTTTTTTTTCTCATTAAGACTTAATTATTGGTGTGGCTATTGAGTGGAGGCGGCGGAAAGTAGCGCGGTCAGTTACGAGTTCGAACCCTGGAATCTTTTTTTTTTTTTTTTTTGGCTGGTGTGGCTGTTGTGTAGAGGCGGCAGTAAGTAATGCGGTCAGTTGCGAATTCAAACCCTGATAAGGGAACTCTTTTTTTTTTAATTTATCTTTATTACTACTGAAGCAATCGAGCGCGTAGGGCGAGCTGCATTTGGTGTATATAAGAATAAGAGGGTTCAGGATATCGGCTAGTGGAGGGCTCCCGACTAGAACCTCTTACTTGTTTTTATCTGTATTTATTTGGTTCACCGGCTTGAGTAGCGCTTTTCCTAAGTTCTTTAAATATATATTGCCCATATTTTTGAAAATATCTATTGAAGTGTTTTCAAAGATCTTTTCGCTCGGTGCCACTTTGAGTTGGCTTATCTTAAACCTAGATCGAGAATTCCATTGGTATATAGATTGCTAATCTCAACTCTTGCTATAACTCTATTGCCATGTTTTTGTTAACATTTGAAAAGTGTTATTCGCAAGGTTACTACTTTTCGCATATCGTCATTATTAATGACTTAATATATGTTGGGCATATAATAATTTAAAAGATTTTGCCTTGGCAAATTTTCTTGTTTATTTTCATTATTATCTCCAGCTCATGCTTTATTTTGTCTACTTTGTTGTCTTGTAGTGACTTTTAAGACTTGACATGTCATTTCTTTTAACTCATTGATGCTTATTCTTGATAACGCATTTACAATAAAATTATCTTTACTCTTATTCTTATTCATATTCTTTTATTGTAATCGCGTGAACCGATTGGATAATTTTTATACCCTGAACCCATTAAAAATGGGTAAACAGGGTATATTGTATTTGTGCAAATGTATGTAACAGGCAGAAGGAAGCATCCCCGACCACATAAAGTATATATAGTCTTGATCAGCATCAACAGCCGAGTTGATTTAGCCACGTCCGTCTGTCTGTCCGTCCGTCCGTCCGTATGTATAAACGCAAGGATATCAGAACCTATAAGAACTTGAGACTTGAAATTTTAGCTGTAGGTCCTGCAGTCTTCAATAATCGATATCTTGCCTCGTTTCCAAGTATTCGATAAAAATCGATATCGAAATCCGGTTTTTTGAGCAATTTTGGTAAATAATAAGAGCTAGAGTCACCAAACTTGACATGTAGCTTCTAGAATAGTATATATACATATATCAAGTTTCTTTCATTTTAAGGCTATCGCCACCTCCCCCTTACCACCTCAAAGCCACCTATAAATCAAGTTAATAACCAACTTGTATTGCCCACTAATTTAAGCCACAATTAATGCAATTAATAATACAATTGAGAATACACAAATATTCTATATACTATTCTACAATAAGAAGTACTGTCGAAAATTTTGATTAAGATCGGTTAAGAAACACAAAAATAATGTGCGCACGTGCTAGCAGCAGCATGCGCAAATTCCAAGAATTTCTGTACGCACACACATTCATGCGCGTCTGCTTTGAATTCTATCAAGAGCACTGCAGTTGCGATTGTATTGTTTTCTGTGCTGCTATTTGAATTCATTTTGTTCTCATTAAGACTTAATTGTTGGTGTGGCTATTGAGTAGAGGCGGCGGAAAGTAGCGTGATGATCAGTTACGAGTTCGAACCCTACCGCCACAAAGGTATAAATCAAGTTAACAGCCCAACTTGTATTGTCCACCAATTTAAGCTACAATTTTAATGCAATTAACTTTTTGAGAATACACAAATATTCCATAGTGCTACTCTAGAAAATTTCATTAAGATCGGTTATGAAACAAACAAAAGTTATGTGTATTAGACAGCTGCGCAGGTGTTGTTAGCAGCAGCTAGCGCAAATTGCAAGAATTTCTGTATACATGTACACACACAAATTCATGCGCGTCTTCTTTCAATTCTATCAACAGCACTGCAGTTGCGATTGTATTGTTTTCTGTGCTGCTATTTAACTTGGTATTTTTCTCGTCAATGCTCAATTATTGGTATGGCTATTGAGTAGAGGCGGCGGAAAGTAGCGCGGTCAGTTACGAGTTCGAGCCCTGGAAACTTTTTATTTTTTTTTTTTTTGGCTGGTGTGGCTGTTGTGTAGAGGCGGCAGTAAGTAATGCGGTCAGTTGCGTATTCAAACCCTGATAAGGGAACTCTTTTTTTTTTAATTTATCTTTATTACTACTGAAGCAATCGAGCGCGTAGGGCGAGCTGCATTTGGTGTATATAAGAATAAGAGGGTTCAGGATATCGGCTAGTCGAGGGCTCCCGACTAGAACCTCTTACTTGTTTTTATCTGTATTTATTTGGTTCACCGGCTTGAGTAGCGCTTTTCCTAAGTTCTTTAAATATATATTGCCCATATTTTTGAAAATATCTATTGAAGTGTTTTCAAAGATCTTTTCGCTCGGTGCCACTTTGAGTTGGCTTATCTTAAACCTAGATCGAGAATTCCATTGGTATATAGATTGCTAATCTCAACTCTTGCTATAACTCTATTGCCATGTTTTTGTTAACATTTGAAAAGTGTTATTCGCAAGGTTACTACTTTTCGCATATCGTCATTATTAATGACTTAATATATGTTGGGCATATAATAATTTAAAAGATTTTGCCTTGGCAAATTTTCTTGTTTATTTTCATTATTATCTCCAGCTCATGCTTTATTTTGTCTACTTTGTTGTCTTGTAGTGACTTTTAAGACTTGACATGCCATTTCTTTTAACTCATTGATGCTTATTCTTGATAACGCATTTACAATAAAATTATCTTTACTCTTATTCTTATTCATATTCTTTTATTGTAATCGCGTGAAACGATTGGATAATTTTTATACCCTGAACCCATTAAAAATGGGTAAACAGGGTATATTGTATTTGTGCAAATGTATGTAACAGGCAGAAGGAAGCATCGCCGACCACATAAAGTATATATATTCTTGATCAGCATCAACAGCCGAGTTGATTTAGCCACGTCCGTCTGTCTGTCCGTCCGTCCGTCCGTATGTATAAACGCAAGGATATCAGAACCTATAAGAGCTTGAGACTTGAAATTTTAGCTGTAGGTCCTGTAGTCCATGCACAGATCGAGTTTGTTTCCAATAATCGATAACTTGCCTCGTTTCCAAGTAATCGATAAAAATCGATATCGAAATCCTGTTTTTTGAGCAATTTTGGTAAATAATAAGAGCTAGAGTCACCAAACTTGACATGTAGCTTCTAGAATAGTATATATACATATATCAAGTTTCTTTCATTTTAAGGCTATCGCCACCTCCCCCTTACCACCTCAAAGCCACCTATAAATCAAGTTAATAAACCAACTTGTATTGCCCACTAATTTAAGCCACAATTAATGCAATTAATAATACAATTGAGAATACACAAATATTCTATATACTATTCTACAATAAGAAGTACTGTCGAAAATTTTGATTAAGATCGTTTAAGAAACACAAAAATAATGTGCGCACGTGCTAGCAGCAGCATGCGCAAATTCCAAGAATTTCTGTACGCACACACATTCATGCGCGTCTGCTTTGAATTCTATCAAGAGCACTGCAGTTGCGATTGTATTGTTTTCTGTGCTGCTATTTGAATTCGTTTTGTTCTCATTAAGACTTAATTGTTGGTGTGGCTATTGAGTAGAGGCGGCGGAAAGTAGGGTGATGATCAGTTACGAGTTCGAACCCTACCGCCACAAAGGTATAAATCAAGTTAACAGCCCAACTTGTATTGTCCACCAATTTAAGATACAATTTTAATGCAATTAACTTTTTGAGAATATACAAATATTCCATAGTGCTACTCTAGAAAATTTCATTAAGATCGGTTATGAAACAAACAAAAGTTATGTGTATTAGACAGCTGCGCAGGTGTTGTTAGCAGCAGCTAGCGCAAATTGCAAGAATTTCTGTATACATGTACACACACAAATTCATGCGCGTCTTCTTTCAATTCTATCAACAGCACTGCAGTTGCGATTGTATTGTTTTCTGTGCTGCTATTTAACTTGGTATTTTTCTCGTCAATGCTCAATTATTGGTATGGCTATTGAGTAGAGGCGGCGGAAAGTAGCGCGGTCAGTTACGAGTTCGAGCCCTGGAAACTTTTTATTTTTTTTTTTTTTTGGCTGGTGTGGCTGTTGTGTAGAGGCGGCAGTAAGTAATGCGGTCAGTTGCGAATTCAAACCCTGATAAGGGAACTCTTTTTTTTTAATTTATCTTTATTACTACTGAAGCAATCGAGCGCGTAGGGCGAGCTGCATTTGGTGTATATAAGAATAAGAGGGTTCAGGATATCGGCTAGTCGAGGGCTCCCGACTAGAACCTCTTACTTGTTTTTATCTGTATTTATTTGGTTCACCGGCTTGAGTAGCGCTTTTCCTAAGTTCTTTAAATATATATTGCCCATATTTTTGAAAATATCTATTGAAGTGTTTTCAAAGATCTTTTCGCTCGGTGCCACTTTGAGTTGGCTTATCTTAAACCTAGATCGAGAATTCCATTGGTATATAGATTGCTAATCTCAACTCTTGCTATAACTCTATTGCCATGTTTTTGTTAACATTTGAAAAGTGTTATTCGCAAGGTTACTACTTTTCGCAGATCGTCATTATTAATGACTTAATATATGTTGGGCATATAATAATTTAAAAGATTTTGCCTTGGCAAATTTTCTTGTTTATTTTCATTATTATCTCCAGCTCATGCTTTATTTTGTCTACTTTGTTGTCTTGTAGTGACTTTTAAGACTTGACATGCCATTTCTTTTAACTCATTGATGCTTATTCTTGATAACGTATTTACAATAAAATTATCTTTACTCTTATTCTTATTCATATTCTTTTATTGTAATCGCGTGAAACGATTGGATAATTTTTATACCCTGAACCCATTAAAAATGGGTAAACAGGGTATATTGTATTTGTGCAAATGTATGTAACAGGCAGAAGGAAGCATCCCCGACCACATAAAGTATATAAATTCTTGATCAGCATCAACAGCCGAGTTGATTTAGCCATGTCCGTCTATATATATATCTATCGCTATATATATATCGCTATCTGCCCCCTACCACCGAAAAGCTTTAAATCACGTTAATTATCCAACTTGTATTGCCCATCAATTTAAGCCACAATTTATATGCAATTAAATTTTTGAGAATACACAAATATTCTTTATTCATTTCTATAATAAGATGTACTTTCGAAAATTTCATTAAGATCGGTTAAGAAACACAAAAGTTATGTGCGCCCGTGTTAACAGCATAGCTGCTGCGCAAATTCCAAGAATTTCTGTATACATGTACACACACACACATTCATGCGTGTTTGCCTTGAATTCTATTAAAAGCATTCCAATTGCGTTTGTATTTTTTCTGTGCTGCTATTTTAATTGGTTTTTTTCTCATTAATGCTCAATTATTGGTGTGGCCCTTGAGTAGAGGCAGCGGTGAGTGGTGCGGTTAGTTACGAGTTCGAGCCCTGCCAAGGGAACAACTTTTTTTTTTTATCTTCCGTTTTCTTTATTACTACTAAATCAAACGATCGCGTAGCGCGAGCTGCATTTGGTGTTGGAAGAAGAGGGTTTAGGTTATCCCCTAGTCGGGAACTCCCGACTAGAACCTCTTGTTTATTTAAAAAAATGTTGATAAATTTTCTGAAATTTTGATTTTTATAACTTTACCTAACAGACTTCTATTATTTGTTTACTTTTGCAAAACAGGTTGTTTTTTATACCCTTGCAGAGGGTATTATAATTTTGTCGTGAAATGTGTAACGCATAGAAGGAGACATCTCCGACCCCATAAAGTATATATATTCTTGATCAGTATCAACAGCCGAGTTGATATAGCCATGTCCGTCTGTCCGTCTGTCTGTTTCTATGCGAACTAGTCTCTCAGTTTTAAAGCTATCTTTATGAAACTTTGCAGAATTCCCTCTTTCTGTTGCACGCAGCTCATATGTCAAAACCAGTTGGATCGGACCACTATATCATATAGCTGCCATAGGAACGATCGGTGGAAAAGTAGGTTCTTGTATGAAAAACATTTTTGTTTATAAAGTTATCTTGACTAAACTTTGTATTTATTAGTTTTACTACGCTCCCCATATATATGCAAAATACTATTAAGATCGGGCAACTATATCATACAGCTGCCATAGGAACGATCGGTCGAAAATTAAGTTTTTGTATGGAAAATTTTTTATGTTTTTCAAGATATCTGACCAAACTCGGTACTTATTAGTTTTACTAAGCTCCCCATATATATGCAAAATTCTATTAAGATCGGGCAACTATATCAACATATCAACAAATTTTTGTATGTAATTTTTATGTTTTTCAATATCTTGATCAGAACTCGTATTTATTACTCTTTAACACTTTATGTGGTCGGGATGCTTTCCTTCTGCCTGTTACATACATTTGCACAAATACAATATACCCTGTTTACCCATTTTTAATGGGTTCAGGGTATAAAAATTATCCAATCGTTTCACGCGATTACAATAAAAGAATATGAATAAGAATAAGAGTAAAGATAATTTTATTGTAAATACGTTATCAAGAATAAGCATCAATGAGTTAAAAGAAATGGCATGTCAAGTCTTAAAAGTCACTACAAGACAACAAAGTAGACAAAATAAAGCATGAGCTGGAGATAATAATGAAAATAAACAAGAAAATTTGCCAAGGCAAAATCTTTTAAATTATTATATGCCCAACATATATTAAGTCATTAATAATGACGATCTGCGAAAAGTAGTAACCTTGCGAATAACACTTTTCAAATGTTAACAACCCTCTTATTCTTATATACACCAAATGCAGCTCGCCCTACGCGCTCGATTGCTTCAGAAGTAATAAAGATAAATTAAAAAAAAAAGAGTTCCCTTATCAGGGTTTGAATTCGCAACTGACCGCATTACTTACTGCCGCCTCTACACAACAGCCACACCAGCCAAAAAAAAAAAAAAATAAAAAGTTTCCAGGGCTCGAACTCGTAACTGACCGCGCTACTTTCCGCCGCCTCTACTCAATAGCCATACCAATAATTGAGCATTGACGAGAAAAATACCAAGTTAAATAGCAGCACAGAAAACAATACAATCGCAACTGCAGTGCTGTTGATAGAATTCAAAGCAGACGCGCATGAATGTGTGTGTGTATATGTATACAGAAATTCTTGGAATTGACGTTTGCTGCTGCTAACACGTGCGTACAAAACTTTTGTGTTTCTTATCCGATCTTATTGAAATAACAGTACATCTTATTGAGCCATAGAATATTTGTGTATTCTCAAAAGGTCAATTGCATATAAATTGTGGCTCAAATTTGTGGGTAATACAAGTTGGGTTAGTAGCTTTTCGGTGGTAGCAGGGGATTGGCGATAGGTATAAAATGAAGGTATTGATATATATACATACTATTCTAGAAGCAACATATCACATATCAAGTTTGGTGACTCTAGCTCTTATTATTTACCCAATTTGCTCAAAAAACAGAATTTAGATATCGATTGTCATCGATTGCTTGGAAACGGAGTAAGTAATGTATCGTTTAAATAAAGCCAGCCTTTCACGGATAAAGCAGAAGTACTTTGCGTCGATCGTAAGTTTAACACTTTGCGCTCAATGTACTTCGAAAACGAAGCGACGCAAAGCACCATCGACCAGCTTTGCTGACCGCAGGCTGGTGACTAACTTCGTTGCTCGTGTCAGCGCATCGGCATTCGTTCGTATGAACGAACAGCCGTCGGCAGGCATGTCGTGCGAAAACTCAATCGGCAGATGAAACGCCAGGCATGAAATTTTTCGTCGCATGCAAATGTATGGGCGTTACTCATCTTAGGTTTATAATGTCTTTGGCTAGACCGACTCGGCTGTTGATGCTGATCAAGAATATATATACTTTATGGGGTCGGAGATGCTTCCTTCTGCCTGTTACATACATTTGCATTTTTACCTATTTTCAATGGGTTCAGGGTATAAAAAATAAGAGGTTCTAGTCGGGAGCTCCCGAATAGGGGATAACCTAAACCCTCTTCATCCAACACCAAATGAAACGGGCGCTACGGGCTCGTTTGCTTTAGTAGTAATAAAGAAAAATTAAAATAAAAAAAATTTTTCCCTTCGCAGGGTTCGAACTCGCAACTAACCGCACCACTTGCCGCCGCCTCTACGCATGAGCCACACCAATAATTTTCTTTTAATCTGAAAAAAAAAACCAACTAAAATAGCAGCACCAGAAAACATTACAATCGCAATTGCAATGCCGTTGATATAATCCAAAGCAGACGCGCATGAATGTGTGTGTGTACATGTATACAGAAATTCTTGGAATTTGCGCTAGCTGCTGCTAATACGTGCGCACATAACGTTTGTGTTTCTTAACCGATCTTAATGAAATTTTCGACAGTACATCTTATTGTAGAACAGAATATAGAATATTTGTGTATTCTCAAAAAGTCAATTGCATATGAATTGTTGCTTAAATTTATGGGCAATACAAGTTGGATAATTAACTTGGTTTATAGCTTTGTGGTGGTAGCGAGGAGGTGGCGATAGGTATAAAATGAAAGATACTTGATATATATATACTATTCTAGACGCTAAATGTCAAGTTTGGTGACTCTAGCTCTAGCTATAGCCTACGAGATTTTCTCAAATAACAGGATGTCAATATCGGCAAAAGAGGGATATCGATATCGTGGTTCTGACGGAGATGCTCGACTTCCAGGGACTTGCCAATAACTCCGTTAGCGTTCCAGATATCCATGTAATTGGACATAGACATAACACATAACGACTAAGGTGGATGTCATCGACATCATATGGTCAAAACTCTCGGGAATTTCCAGACTAGAACCTCTTACTCACTTACGCACTCTTATGGTGAGCAGTTAACAATTTATCTTCCGTTCAAACTATACAGTCAGCTCTGATCGATAATATTCCTTGCTCTGGCAAGTTCACTATTTCTGGTGGTTTTTTTTTTACAGTGGATCCTATCTGTCGTATTACGCAAGTTCTTAAAGAGCCATCTGCTTCTGCCTTCTAATTCTACCCAGTATGTTTTGTATGTTACTATAGTTCTATAGGCACAATTCGATGGTCTGTTTGTTTTGAAAGGTGAAGTTTCGCAGGTGCTATCACTGGCACTGCCCCAAGGCCACGGCCTCACACACTCGCTTGATTGATTGCCATTTTTGGCATTTGTTTAATGTCGATTATTATTCTTAGCCTATGGTTCTGAAATTTGACTTCTTCATTTTCCTGTCCTCTTAACCTATGATTATGTTTATATCTTCAGGCGCGGGCCTCATTGTGACTCCGCGTCACAAAGTATTAATTTAAGTCGCAATAATTATTGTATATCTGATAAGGAAAACAAGTAAGAGGTTCTAGTCGGGAGCTCCCGACTAGAGGATACCCTGAACTAGTGTGGGGATTTCTAGTTCTATTTGCTGAATAAGTTCACACGTTCATTTTCTGGTCGTGAGCTAAATCGGTTATTTAGTTTACTCGTTGAGTTATTCAGTCGGTCATGAACGATGAATTCTGCTCGGTTATTCAGTTGGTCATGAGCTATTCGTTTAGTTCAGTTATGCAGTCGATTAAGAACGATTCGCTGCACTTAGTATTCAGTTGCACGCGAACTATATTTCCTGTTTAATTATTTTTCATGTTTTCAGTTTCAAAATATATGTTTTTCTTTTTACTTACTATACTGTACCATTGATAATAGACACTTACAACTCACCAAATCAAAAGTGAACTTAAAATCCCGATATCTTTTTTTTTCATTAACAACTGAAAATCTCAATGGAATGAATCGTTCATGAACGGCTGAACTGCTGAGTAGAATCACTAACCAAAAAATATATAGATGGGACATGCCGTACTAGAAATTTGGGCACCAAAAAAAATGTGCATCTGGTCCAACAAGCGAGTAAGATATACATATGATATCTTTTGATCGCTCACACTACAGGAAACTCCGTTGGCTTACTCCCTTCAATATGATTTGTGCGATAGAACGTCATCGCTGTTTTTTATCTTGCTCCCACTACAGGAAACTCCGTTGGCTTACTCTCTTCAATATGATTTGTGCGATAGAACGGCATCGCTGTTTTTTTTTATCTCGCTTGCACTTTCTCTCATCGCTCTCTTTATGTCTAGGTACCGTTTAAATGTTTGTGTGTGTATGTGTCCGCACAAGCAAAAATGCCCACAAATTCAATTTTTCTCTAATATTTTCCCTTTTGAATGGACGAGTAATATGCAATAATGAAAGGGTTTGCCCCGTCGATGCGAAATTCTTGCATTTTAGCTCGTTATTGTTGGAAAGGGTATCTAAGCGTTGGCATGTGTGCGTTTAACAGTTTTTGGACTTGCTATTCACGCATACTTGCGTATTTTGTATATGAATAGAAGCATTTATGCGCATGTGTGCCTGTTGGTCCCTGCCTGCCTGTCCGATGCAAATTTGACAATATTTTGGGATTTCTGAATTTTGAGCTCTGCGCACACACACACACAGACAAATGTGTGTGAATGGGCAGATCATGGGTGGAAAAGAAAATATCATTATTGGCATCTGACGCGCGCCCTTCTTTTTTATGATGTTGGCTCTGAATTGATGAATGAATGTTGACCCCTTATTACCAGTTTCCTGTAGTGGGAGCAAGATAAAAAACAGCGATGACGTTCTATCGCACCAATCATATTGAAGAGAGTAAGCCAACGGAGTTTCCTGTAGTGTGAGCGATCAAAAGATATCATAAGTATATCTTACTCGCTCGTTGGACCAGATGCAAATTTTTTTTGGTGACCAAATTTCTAGTACGGCATGTCCCATCTATATGTTTTTAGTGGTAGAATACATCGTTCATGAACGACTGAACAAGCAGCTAGACGGAGTGTATCGTTCATGACCGACTGAACGAGTACGAAATACATCGTACATGACCGACTGAATAGCTGCACGAGTGAACTAAATGTGCATCTTTGTTCACTAATCACTGAATAAAATCAGTAGTTCATTTTAATGACCCGTTCAATCGAACGTGGTCTGAACTTAACGACGCAGCTCTACCCTAAACCCTCTTCTTCCAACACCAAATGCAACTCGCGCTACGCGCTCTTTTGCTTTAGTAGTAATAAAGATAAATTTAAAAAAAAAACGTTTTTTTGGCAGGGCTCGAACTTGCAACTAACCGCACTACTTGCCGCCGCATTTAATCAACAGCCAACCAGCAAAAAAAAAAAATAATTTCCTCGGGAGGTCTCGAGCTCGCAGCAGAACGCACTACAGGCCGCCGCCTCTACCCAATAGCCACACCAACTATTGAGTCTTAATGAGAAAAAAACAAATTAAAATAGCAGCACAGAAAACAATACAGTCGCAATTACAATGTTGATGCTGATAGAATTCAACGCAGACGCGCATGAATATGTGTGTGTATATGTACACAGAAATTCTTAGAATTTGCACTAGCTGCTGCACATAACCTTTGTGTTTCTTAACCGACCTTAATGAAATTTTCGACAGTACATCTCATTGTGCCATAGAATATTTGTGTATTCTCAAAAAGTCAATTGCATATAAATTGTGGCTTAAATTGATGGGCTATACACGTTGGATTATTAACTTGATTTATAGCTTTGAGAATGAAAGATTCTTGATATATATATACTATGCCAGAAGCTACATGTCAAGCTTGGTGACTCTAGAAGATTTCGATATCAACCCATTTTCAACGGGTTCAGGGTATAATAACTGTAACAAAAAAACTACAGGCCATCACCTTTGTCGGCCCCCGCAGAATGTTCACACATGAGCACGTTACACCGAGTCTACTTAGATCCTTGGTGAAATTTCATATTGTACCAAACTGCAAGCAGCAGCATAAAAATAGATAACTCACATGTGGACGGTTAAGAATGTAAAGTGACCTACGCTAAGAAATGTCATGTTAGAAATATAGGTAGGAAGGGTAAGAAAAATACCCTAATTATGATCATGCGTCGACAGCAGACACAAAATAAGATACTCTGTTAGTATATAATGCCTAGGATTTGTAAGAATAAATTAGTATCTATCAAGAATTCATTCTGAACACTAGTTCAAGCATAAATACGCACACATTCTTAAATTAAATCAACTAATTGCGTATTTTTGCAAAATATCAAATATTAAAATATCTAAATCAATAAATAGCTAACATCAATATCAATTGATGTAATCGGTCTTATTTTCTTAACTGTGCCCTGAACTCATTGGGTAAAAATGGTTAAGAATAAGTCATTAGTAGATACGTCTTCTTAGTAACTCCTAGAAGGGCACAACCCGACAACTGCACTCTTAATTGTTTCTTTTATTTTGGATCGAATCAACTTTTAATAGTGACCATGGGAGCATATGCCTCTTGTTATACCCTGAACCCATTGAAAATGGATAAAAAGAGTATAATGTATTTGTGCAAATGTATGTAACAGGCAGAAGTGAGCTCCTCCGACCCCATAAAGTATTTATATTCTTGATCAGCATCAACAGCCGAGTCGGTCTAGCCATGTCCGTCTGTCTGTCCGTTCATCCGAATGTATGAACGCAAGGATCTTAGAACCTATAAGGCCTAGAGACTTGAAATTTTAGCTGAAGGTCCTCCTAGTCAATGCGCAATCGATAACTTATTCCGTTTCCAAGTAATCGATAAAAATCGATTTCGAAATACTGTTTTTTGAGCAAATCGGATAAATAGTAAGAGCTAGATTCACCATACTTGATATGCTGCTTCTCGAATAGTATATATATATATATATATATACCTATCGCCACCTTGCCGCTACCACCACAAAGCTATAAATCAAGTAAATAAACCAATTTACATATGCTGCCCACCAATATGGGCCACAATTTAAATGCAATTGTCCTTTTGAGGATACACGAATATTTTAAAGTACAATAAGATCTACGGATGAAAATTACATCAAGATCGGTTAAGAAACACAAAGGAAAATGTGTTTCGGGTGCCCACGGGTTTGCGGCAGCTAGCGCAAATTGCAAGAATTTCTATATCCATGTATACACATACATTCATGCGCGTGTTGGGTAGAGGCGGCGGCAGGTATTGAAATATATGTATGCATCTAATACCTACTACATGTGTGTATAGCTTTTCCTAACTATTTTATTTATTTAAGAATGTTTATATGTATACAGATTATGACAATCACTTAATAATGTTTCGATGTCGATTAATGTAGACAATTTGAAACTAACATAAGCTAAACGTAAGAGCTCGCTTTTTTATTCTACATGTTGGTGTATTCAAGTTTGAAAGCAAAAAATAAAAACAACATCAGTACTTTAGTCGCACGTTCACGCCCAGAATATACCCAGCTCAGTACCGACTGCTACTAAACATTCGCTCATTTTTTAATCTTTTAATCAATGAAAGAAAGAAAATTATACATATGTATGAGTTTGTTTCCGATATTCGATAACTTGCCCCGTTTCCAACTAATCGATGAAAATCGATATCGAAATCCTGTCTTTTTAGCAATTTTGGTAAAGAATAAGAGCTAGAGTGACCAAACTTGATATGTAGCTTCTAGAATAATATACATATATATGAAGTATCTTTCATTTTATTGCTATCGCCACCTTCCCGCTTCCCCCACAGGCCTATAAATCAAGTTATTAATTCAACTTGTATAGCCCATCAATTTAAGCCACAATTTATATGCAATTGATTTTTTGAGAATACACAAATATTCTATGGCACAATAAGATGTACTGTCGAAAATTTCGGTTTAGAAACACAAAGGTTATGTGCGCACTTGTTAGCAGCATACAAGTTATCACCAGCTAGTCCGATTGGGCGACCGGATGCCGTCGCAACAATGTTGCGACACTTGCAAAAGACGCTGACAGAGCAGTGCCGGCCGGTCAACGGCCAGCGCCTAGAAATATGATCCCGCACATGCGCGCGATGAGTGGCTGCCAAAGAACGGCACGAGGCGCAGAGTCAGCGATCTGCCCATTCCGCTGCCGGAACGTCGCGGCTTCATTATAGCTTAAGATATATTTGTAAAAACAGTTTTCTCTTACCCACGAAACAATCCAGACGGATTGTCTAATAAATAATATTAACTAAACAGTTTTATTATAATTGGCGCCCAACAGTTTGGGAAACTCCGCAATTAAAAGTGATCACTTGAGCTAACGCCGCGAGTATCATAAATTGTGAAAAAACAAAAAGAACAACAACTTAATAAATGATCGCTCCCGCGACAAATTATTTTGCTAACACTGTGTGACAAACCACAAAAAAAAGAAAAATTTTCCAACAACAACAAAATTAT